>NW_022631053.1:4004735-4271509 GCF_010015895.1 Lontra canadensis
GGCAGGGGGTGAAATAGGTGACGGGGATTAAGGAGTGCACTTGTCTTGACGAGAGCACTGGGTGATTAAAATAAAAACCAAAAAAAAAAAAAAAAAAGAGAGAGAGAGAAAGAAAGAAAAACAGGGTCACAGACTATCCACAAGAGGGGTTATCAGAGGCTTCAGAGAGACAGCATACAACACAGTGGTTTTTTTTGGTCGTATACAGGCATGCACAATCTCAAAGGCAGGACTGAATGGAAAAGAACAGTGATGAAAGGGGTGTGGAGCCGCTGGCAAAGGCAGCATGTGGATACAGACTGGAATACTGGTGAGCAAATACCCTCTAGCAAAATAAGCAGCCATCACAAAGAAATCCAAGTTTGGGGAATGTCTCTGGGTCACCAGAGCCTCTTAGAGGACAAGCTAGAGAATGTCAATACATGACCAAATTCATAAACTGACAGGTTTTATCTTTAAAAGGGCAGTAGTGAGGGACTGGGGAAAAAATAATATGCAAACCTAGGCCAAGAAGGAACATGGAAAAGGTGAGATTCTACTCTAAAAGCAGGAGACAAACACAATTAAATGAAGTGAAAAAGAGTGGGAAAAACAAATACACAAAGGTTGCAGACAATCTCAAATACATGAAGACAGAATGCACTGTTTACACCAATGCCATCAAAAACAGAAGCTGTAGTAATGTCCTAAAACAAGAGACATGGGCCCCCAAGAAGATGCCACTACTGAACTTCAAGAAAATTTACTTATTTATTTTTCAGGGGTTGGGGGGAAGAGGCAGAGAGAGAGAGAGAGAAAGAGAATCTTGAGCAGGCTCCATGCCCAGAGCAGAGCCTCAGGTGGAGCCTGACCTCACAACACTAATATCAAAACCTGACCTGAAATCAAGAGTCAGACCCTTAACCTGCTGAGCCACCTTAAAGGGCATTTTTTTTTTTTTTTTTTTTTTGGAAAGAGAATGAATGTGAGAGTAAGAGCAAAGAAGATGGAAAAACAGACTCTCCATGGAGCAGTGAGCCAGATGTGGGGCTCAATCCCAGGACCCTGAGATCACGACCTAAGTCGAGGGTAGACATTTAACCGACTGAGCCACCCAGGCGCCTCAAGGGCCATTTTAAACGGTAAAGAGTTGCCAAACATAACTCGGTAGGTCTCTTTCAGACCGACCTGAAGGAGGGAAGCCTCCCAGTCCGAACACATGAATCAGATGTGTCGGAGACTCTATGCTCAGCTTGCTCATGAACAGCGAAAATGAGGTACTAAGGTCTTTGAGATCTTTCAGTTTGACAGAAATTATCTTTGTACAAATTCTGAGTAACACTTACATAAAAATGTGAGGATAAAGAATTCTGATTAAACATGGCAGAATGAACATTTCTATCTATCCCTACTCCTTCCCCAAATGCCACCAGAATGATGATGAAGGCCTGTAGCAGAACAAGAAAACAAACAGTTCAGATATGCAGGAGAGACAGCACCAAGAGCTGTTTCTACAAAAAGAATAATAAACTGATGGATAATTCTGAAAAAAAGTAATCCTAGTAAAGCGAACAGCTTAGCTGTGAACAATATTTACATAATCATAATAATGCAAGTATTGAGTTTCCTCAGCTGCTGCTAAGGTACTCAGTCCTTCTGAGGAAGCTTCACTGGGTGACTCGAAGCACGTAAAGCAGTGCCCCCTCAGCACTCACCCACACCATGGCTTTGGTCTTGGAGCTTGCCTGCATCTACTTGGCCCTCGTCCCAAACCCGTAAGAAGTGATGGTCATGGAGGATAAGATCAGTGCCCTCATTAAAGCAGCGGATGTAAATGTTGAACCTTTTGGGCTGGGCTTGTTTGAAAGGCCCTGGCCAATGTCAACATCGGGGCCTCGTCTGTAATGTCTGTAACACAGGGGCTGGTGGACCTGCATCAGCCACCGGTGCTCTGCCTGCAGGAGGTCCTGCTCCCTCCACCAGGGCTGCCCCAGCTGAAGAGAAGAAGGTGGAAGCAAAGAAAGAATCAGAGGAGTCTGATGATGACATGGGCTATGATCTTTTTAACTAAACCTCTTCTGTACCCTGTTCAATAAAAAGCTGAACTCTTAAAAAAAAAACAAAAACTGTAAGGGGCACCTGGGTGGCTCAGTCACTTAAGCATCTGCCTTTGGCTCAGGATCCCCAGATGGGGCCCCTCAATGGGGTCCCTGCTCAGTGGGGAGTCTGCTTCTTCCTCGCCCTCTGCCCCTCCCCCTACTTGTATGCATGCTCTCTTTCTCTCTCTCAAATAGATGCATAAAATCTTTAAAAAAAAAATGTAAGCACTGAATGCTAATTTAACAATGAAAGTAACATATTAAGCATACAGCCCAGAATGAGTATGAGATGGGAGATGTGAAAGAATGGGGAAAGGGGAAAAGGGAGTGTGTGGTGTCTATGTGGTTGAGGGAAGAATATGTAAGAAAGACTCTAATCTTTCCTAGTAGGAAAGAAATAATGCCTCAAATTGAAAAAAAAAAAAAGTCCAGAAATAGTGGTAAAAATGTTACCTAGAAACACAGAGTTTAAATGCCAGAAGAAACAGTTAAAGGAGCTGAAAGAATCCATCTCTGAGGGAAGAAGACACTGCCCGTTTCTGTTGTTGTTACAAACCCTGTAGTCCCATATGACTATTTAAAATAGGTTCATTAATTTCATTTAAAAATAAAAATTAACTAAAGAGAAATGCCAAATCTCAGATGAGAACCAAAATACTCTACACAGTCTCTTGGAGTTGTAGCACATCTAAATTAAAGATATACTGAGGGCGGAGACAAGCTGCCAGGATCATCACTCTCCAATCTGTACAGTAATCTGTTTCTTTCATTACCCAACACTTTTGTCTTCACAGATGTTTACTGAAAGAGATACTGGAAATTCTAAATGTCCTTTCTGTTCAATTCCACAAACATTTCTAGAACATCTACTATATGTCAGGCCCTAAAGCCAGAAACTGGGGACATGAAGAATAAAAATAATAATGGAAAACGAATTTTCCTGATTTCAGAGACCTTAGGAGTCTAGTAGGAGAGTGAGACACATGAATAAACTATAATCAATGGGACAGTCAGAGAGAACTTTTTAAAAATGCAGCTCAGATAATGGGAGTGGGGACTGGTTTTGATAAGGCCGATCAAGGAATGCTTCTTTGTGGAAGTCCTAGTTGAGCAAACCCCTAGTAGAGTGAGGGAGCAAGCTGGGGTAGGGGAGTGGGAGGGTGTAGGTCCCAGGCAGACTCATCAGCCTTGTCTAGTCTTGTCTCCTGCTGTCTTGATAGTACCTGGGACACTGAAAGCAATTAGTAAATATGTACCGTCCGGAGGTTCGGTCAGTAACCCATGCAGCATTAGAATAAACTCTGTCCTATTAAAACTAGCTGTTACTTGTATCCAAAGTATCTTAACTTAAAGATCAGACCTGGGATCAGCAGAGGGAAATTGCCTCCCTACATAAGCCTTTAGTTCTTCTACAACTCTAAGAGTGGGCAAGAATGACTAGTTTACAGAGGCGTCAAAACACATGTGGTCTGAAATTTCAATTCTTTGGACCATGCCAAAAGAGAGTTAATTTCTGGCCCCTTCCCCCTGAACATCTTGCCAACTGAGGTGTGTGAGAAGCTCTACATCCAGGCCCCAGTAGTTTCCACACTGAAAGATGTGCTACAGGCCATTCCTTTCAAAGAGGCCATGGCTCAGAATGAGTAGGAGATGTGAAACTGCCAAAGTTTCATTTCTCCCAAGACTCTCAGTGTGCGAGCTTCTTGAGTCCCTGAGGATGATTTTAACCTTTATCAAGATACATATTTTTCACACATCATGGTTCTTCATTTACCAGATAAAAATCTGGTTTGTATTAACGAAACAACAATCAATTCCAATGTTGGGAGATTTGAGTAATTTGACATGTCAGATTTTTGTCATATAGTGACTTCAGAACCTAACCCTTGTTACACAACCGGTTAAGCTATACTTATTATTAACCAATACTATCTTTACTCAATTTCTGCTACTTAATTTTTAAGTATTGTCTTCAAACTTGTGCTCTCTTGCACATTTCTCCATTGTCCTGCTACACTGTTCAATTTTTTAAGTCTTATTTAACATTTGAGGAAAGAAATAAAAAATATACATAAATATGCAATCCAAGATAATTCCAACCCCAAATAAATTCCATACAGAAAATCATTCACTAGGGGTGCCTGGCTGGCTCCGTCAGTAGAGCGTGTGACTCTTGAACTCAGGGTTGTGAGTTCAAGCTCCACAATGGCTGTAAAGACTACTTAAACAAATAAAAATCCTTAAAAAAAATCATTCACTGAATTTTTAGACAAGCATGTGCACATAATTGTTCTAACACAATGCTGCAAGAAGTATTAATTTTTTATTTCAAAAAAGATTAGTGAAGAATGTCACTTTTAAACACTACATTCAATTAGCTGCCTTCACAGTGAAGCTTCTCACCATTAAATGGATGAAATCTAACAAGAGAAAGAACTCAGAAGTTATCCTTCCGAAAGGAAGATTTAGAAAATTCTTACTAAAAGCATTAAAATGACTTTTACTTCACTTAATTCTGTATCAGACATTAATATAATTTAGTTAAGTTTAAAACCTACATTCCAATGCCCTTAAAAAAAATCAAACTAAATACTTTCTTCAAAATCTATAGAGATACACGGGGTAAATATTCTAAGAGGTAATCTCTTCTTCTGCTACAGAACCTATACCGTGTAGATTATCCAGCCCTACAACCAACCCCATTTTGGGAAAGACACAGATTCAAGATCAGAGGTAGGCAAAGTGATAGACACAAATGGAGAGAATACCCCACTAAAAACCCTCACTCACAAATATAACTGCTATAGGATGGACTTTAGGAAGAAAGAAATTAAACTGAGAGGAAGGACTGAGATGTATGAAGAAATAGGGAGCAAAGAACAGATATTAAGTGCCGTTGGCTACGTAACAATAGTTGATAATGGAGGGGGTATGTAAACAAGGTCATACTAAAATATAAGATGGAGTAGTCGATATTGAAGCATTTTTAAAGTACTTGTATTGCTTGGGAGGAGAATTAAGATTTCTAATAACTGTAGACAGTTTAGATTACTTAAAAAGCCTTAGGATAAAAAACACCACAGGGACAAAGACAGTTATTCATGATAAAAAGGAACAATTTACAAAGAAAGACATAGTAATTCTTACTTCGTGTATATCTAGTAACCTTACTTTTTTAAAGATTGTATTTACTCATTTGAGAAAGAAAGAGAGAGAGAGAGCATGAGAAAGGACAAGCCAAGAGGAGAGGCAGAGAAGGAGAAGCAGACTCCCCACTGAACACTGAGCCTGACTCGGAGCTGGATCCCAGGACCCTGAGACCATGACCTGAGTGGAAGGCAGACCACTCAACTAACTGAGCTACCCAGACGCCCCTAACATCATTTTGTTTTTTTACTTTTTAAACTTATTTATTTATATTTTACTGTATTTTATCATTTTACCTTACCTTTTTCCTTACCTTTTTCCTTTTTCCTCACAATAAATAGACCTTGTGGGGTCTTTTTAATCCATATCCCTGTTTCTCCCAACCCCTCATCCACCACCCCTCTGGTAACCATCAATTTGTTCTCTACAGTTAAAAACCTGTTTCTTGCTTTGTGTGTCTCTTTTTTTTTTTTTCTCTGCTCATTTGTTTTCTTTCTTAAATTCCACACAAGTGAGATCATACGGTATTGGTCTTTCTCTGACTTATTTCATTTAGCAGTATAATCTCTAGCTCCATCCATGTTGTTGCAAATGGAAAGTTTTCATTCTTTTTATGGCTGAATAATATTCCTTTGTGTATATATACCACCTCTTCTTTATCCATTCATCTATCGCTGGACACTTGGGCTGCTTCCATAGTTTGGTTATTGCAAATAATGCTGCAATAAACATAGGAGTGCATGTATCCTTTTGAATTAGTGTTTTTGTATATTTTGGGTAAATACCCAGGAGTGCGATTCCTGGATCCTAGGGTAGTTCCCCTTTTAATTTTTGCGGAACCCTCATACTGTCTTTCACCATGGCTGCCACAGTTTGCATTCCCACCAACAGTGCAAGAAGGTTCCTTTTTCTCCACATCCTCGCCAATGCCTGTTGTTCCCTGTGGTTTTGATTTTAGCCATTCTGACAGGTGTGAGGTTATAGCTCACTGTAGTTTTGATTTGCATTTCCCTGCTGATGGGTGATGTTGAGCATCTTTTCATGTGTCTGCCAGCCATCTGGATGTCTTCTTTGGAAAAATGTCTGCTCATGTCTTCTGCCCATTTTTAATTGGATTATTTGGGTTTTGGTATTGAGATGCAGCAGTTTTTCATATATTTTGGATACTAAACCTTTATCAGGTCATTTGCAGCTATCTTCTCCCATTCAGAAGACTACCATTTCCTTCACTGGGCAAAACCTTTTTATTTTGATATAATCCCAATAGTTCATTTTTGCTTTTATTTAACTTACCTCAGGAGACATATCTAGAAAAATGTCGCTATGGCCAAAGTCAGAGAGATTACTGTCTGTGTTCTCTTCAAGGATTTTTATGGTTTCAGCTCACATTTACCTCTTTAATCCATTTTGAATTTATTTCTAGGTATGACGAAAGAAAATGGTCCAATTTCATTCTTTTGCATGTTGCTGTCCAGTTTTCCCAACAACACTGTTTTAGAGACTTTTTCCAAAGAAGATCTTTTCAAATCGTATTTTCAGTTCTCGTGTGTTGAAGATTAATTGACCATATAATTGAGGGTTTATTTCTGGGTTTTCTCTTCCATTCCTTTGATCTATGTGTCTATTTTTATGCCAGTACCATACTGTCTTAATTACTACCGCTTTGTAATGTAACTTGAAATCTGAACTGTGATACTTCCACAGTTTCTCTTTTTCAAGACTGCTTTGGCTAATCAAGGTCTTCTGTGGTTCCAAACAAATTCTGGGACTGTTTTCTAGTGCTGTAAAAAATGCTGTTGGTATTTTTAATTGGGGTTGCATGGAATCTGTAGATTGTTTTAACAAAATTTGTTCTTCTGGCCCATAAGCATGGAGTACTTTTCCATTTCTTTGTATCATCTTGAATTTCTTTCATCAGTTTTATAGTTTTCAGAGTACTTTTACCTCTTTGGTTAAGTTTACTCCTAGATATTTTATTGGTTTTAGTGCACTTATAAATGGGATTCCTGGGGCGCCTGGGTGGCTCAGTGGGTTAAAGCCTCTGCCTTCGGCTCAGGTCATGATCCAAGGGTCCTGAGATCAAGCCCTGCATTGGGCTCTCTGCTCAGCAGGGAGTCTGCTTCTTCCTCTCTCTCTGCCTGCCTCTCTGCCTACTTGTGATCTCTGTCCGTCAAATAAATAAATAAAATCTTAAAAAAAAATGGGATTCCTAATTTCACTTTCTGCTGCTCCATTATTAGTGTACAGAAATGCAACAGATTTATATACACTGATATTGTATCCTACTCATTTATTGGTTCTAGTAGTTTTTTGGTGGAGTCTTGAGGGTTTTCTATAGTATCATGTCATCTGTGAGCAGTGAGTTTTGCTTCTTCCTTACCAATTTGGATTCCTTTTATTTCTTTTCTTTCTTTTTTTTTTTTTGAAGATTTTATTTCTTTATTTGACAGAGAGAGAGTGTACAAGTAGACAGAGTGGCAGGCAGAGGGAGAGGGAGAAGCAGGCTCCAGGTTGAGCAGGGAGCCCGATGTGGGGCCCGACGCCAGAACCCCAGGATCATGACCCGAGCCGAAGGCAGACGCCCAACCAACTGAGCAACCCAGGCGCCCCTCCTTTTATTTTTTTATGTTGTCTGACTGCTGTGGCTAGGACTTCCAGTATTACGATGAATAAAAGTGGTAGGAATGGGCATCCTTGTCTTGTTCCTAGTAATATTACTTTGAAACATATAAAATAAAACTTGACAGAACTACAAGGAAAACTGATAAACACATGGTCACAGTACAGATTTTTTTAATATATTTCTATTAGAAATAATAGATCAAATAGTCAAGATGTTACCAAGAATAGAAAAGATCTGAAAAACACAATTAACTACTTTGAATTAATGGGCCAAAATCATCCATTCAAGAAATAAAACACAAACAGATGAGTTACAGAAATTTACCAAATCCTAGCCACATCTTAATAAATAACAAAGACTTGATTTTGTCAGACATGTTTTCTGACCACAGTGAAATTAAGGAACACTGATCTCAAGAAGGAAGGCAGAAGAAAATCTAAGCATCCAACTCAGGAAATCTAGAAAGAATACAAAGACTAAACAAAGAGTTTAAGGAAGGAAATACACATAGAAGCTGAAAATAATAAACCAGAAAATAAAGACATACTTAAAAAGATTCAGGGGCACCTGGGTGGCTCGGTGGGTTGAGCCTCTACCTTCGGCTCAGGTCATGATCTCAGGATCCTAGGACCGAGCTCCCTGCTGAACAGAGAGCCTGCTTCCCTCCCTCTCTCTGCCTGCCTCTCTGCCTACTTGTGATATCTCTCTCTGTCAAATAAATAAATAAAATCTTTAAAAAAGGGGGGGGTTCAACAAATGGGGTGCCTGGCTGGTGTAGATGGTTGGGCATTGGACTCTGGTTTCAGTTCAGAATCAGCTCAGGATCATAAAACAAGCCCCTGGTCAAGCCCCATATCCAGCTCCATGCTGAGCACAGAGTCTGCCTGAGACTCTCTCTCCCTCTCCCCCTGCCCCCTCCCTCCTATGCTCTCTCTCTCTCTCAAATAAATAAATCTTTAAAAAAAGGGGGGGGGGTCAACAAAATCAAAATCTTATTTTTTTTTTAAAGATTTTATTTATTTATTTGACAGACAGAGATCACAGGTAGGCAGAGAGGCAGGCAGAGAGAGGAAGGGAAACAGGCTCCCTGCTGAGCAGATAGCCCCGATGCGGGGCTCGATCCCAGGACCCTGGGATCATGACCCGAGCCAAAGGCAGAGGCCTCAACCCACTGAGCCACTCAGGTGCCCCAAAAGCTTATTCTTTGATAAGACAAACTTCTGAGAAGGTCATCAAGAGAAAAAAAGAGTTACAAGTAGACAATGTAAACAAGCAGAGGCTTTAAAAAGAAAGGGAACATTGCGAGTAACTTAGTAAATATGAAAATGTATACAAAATAGATGATTTCCTAGAAAAAAATTAAAGTTGCCAAAAATGAAGAAACAGAAAACTGACAGAACTTGGTGAAAGACAAGAGATGGGGAAAGAAGGACATGCTGCGGATGATTTTTAAGACTCTATATTCGTTGGGTTTTCAGATGAGGGTTCAATTTACTCAGAAGGAGAAAACTAGAAGAAAAACACAAGAGCAGGCTCATGTCACTATAGCTGGATTTTGTTTTTATTTTTTGTTTTGCATGTGTACATGTTGGCAGTGGTGGTGGGGACGGTGTATGGAAGTCATTGATTTAATAGATATGTTGAAAAGGAGGCTCCTTTAAGTTATGTAAATGGAAATCTTAAGTGCGCAGTTGGATCTACGAGTCAGGAGCTTAGGACAGATTTGAGGTGAAGATACATATTTTGGAGTTAGCTGTTTCTAAACGATAATTAAAGCCACAGGTATGGCTGACATGCTATAGGGCAATACAGCACTGGTTCTCAAAGTGTGGTGTCTGGATCAGCAACCTCAACTTCACCTGGAGGTTTAACAGAAACACAAATTCCTAATCCCCTCCCTGGACTTCTTGAATCAGAAACCCTGAGAATGAGGTCCTTCAATTTGTATTCCAACAAGCCCTCCAGTGACTGCGATATAGGCTGCCATGTGTGAGTTACTGCTATAGAGTGAGACATCAAGAGGGCTTGGGGCCTTGCCTTGAGAACTCCAACACTTAACAGAGGAGAATGAGCCTGCAAGGATGACTAGGAGGCAACAGAAGGAGGAGAGTAAGAGAACGAAGAGAGAGTTTCAAAAGGAGTGTTTCAAGAGGTTAGAGTGGCAACTTCTGTGATGTCACTTAAAACAGTTCTTGAAGGGACTGGAACTGGCTGAGAAGTGAGCGGGAGTTGACAAAATAGAGACGGCTTAGAGCAGTTTGATCATAAAGGGGAAGCAGACAGAGTTAAGATGGAAGAGGCTGACAAGGGAGGATTTTTTTTAACAGAGCAGTTAACAAGCATGATGGACTGCTGAGGTAAGAATCTGGGTGAAAGGGACAGAGCGAGCGTACAAGAGAGACGGGAACTGACAGCAACAGCAATGGCACATTTAAGGCACGGGGCAGCTGTCTGCATCAGCAGGGGGAGCGTCGTATTTACAGTCTTTGGAATTGCTAGCTAGGATAATAAAAGCAGGCCAACTTTTTGTTGGCTTTATTATTGTTTTTTTTTTGTTTGTTTTTTTCAAGATTTTATTTATTTGACAGGGAGAGAGACTGCATGCACAAGCAGGGGGAGTGGTGGAGGGAGAGGGATGAGCAGGGAGCCTGATGCAGGGCTCCATCCCAGAACTCTGGGATCATGACCTGAGCCGAAGGCAGACGTTTAATTGACTGAGCCACTCAGGCACCTCCTATTACTGCTTTTTTAATTGTTACAGATACTGCACCCCTTACTGCCTCTACCAGGAATGGCCTACTTCCACTGTCCTGCCTTTGGATGATAATATAAAGTTTCTGAAAAGTGAAGAAGGAACAGGATCCAAAGCACAGGTGGAATGACTGGCCTTGGATAAGGGAAACAGATTACCTTTTTAACCAGGAGAAAGGACGTAAACATGATGGGCATGGATGTGGCAAGTCTCAAGTTTGGTAGCAGGAAGGTGAAGGAGCTACTCTTAAATGGCTCCTATTCTCCCCATGAGGTCATCTGCAAGACCCTTCCTACTGTGAGAAGGCTATAATCCCTTCTCTTGGCCTACCGCAGTTAAACGTCTGATTTGTACTCAGTGAACGAATTTCCATTTGTGATTTGGCTCCCCTTGTAGGCCTATCCAGGGTCAAGAATGGGCTGATCACAAAGACTTGAGTAAGTCTCAATGGTTTCTCATAGTTAACTGATAAACTGTTTTTGTTTTTGTTTTGTTTTAAGATTTTATTTAATTGGGTGCCTGGGAGGTTCAGTCAGTTAAGCATCTGGCTTCGGCTAAGGTCATGATCTCAGGCTCCTGGGATGGAGCCCTGCATCAGGCTCTCTGAGGCAGGGGAGAGTCTGCTTCTCCCTCTGGCTCTGCCCTTCCTCTCATCTCATGTTCTCTGTGTCTCTCAAATAAATAAAATCTTTTTTTAAAAAAAGGTTTTATTTATTTGAGAAAGGGAGCATGAGATGAGAGGAAGAATAAGCTTTTGATTTTGTTGAACCCTTTTTTTTTTTTAGTATTTTATTTGAGAAAGAGAGAGCATGAAAATGGAGGAGGTGCAGATGAAGAGAGACAGACTACCAGTTGAACAGGGAGCGTGATGTGGGGCTCGATCCCAGGATCCAGGGACTGTGACCTGAGCCGAAGGCAGAAGACACTTAACCCAACTAAGCCACCTGGGTGCCCCGATAAACTGATTTTTTAACATGATTTGGCATCTATGTAGCCTGACTAAAGATTAACACACCATAGTCCTTTTTTATATTGAGTCCTATTTCTTGGTCCTATTTCTTATTGAGTTATTGTCTCAGGATCCAACTGCTTTTGCGCAGTCACTAAAGTAAATCTCTGACCCTACAGAGGCATGAGCCAGATCCACATTTAAGCAGCCAGAGTACTCCTCTTCTCTCTCATGCCTTGCTCAGCAAATGCTGGCTTTTCACTAGTTGTCACTGGTCCAATTTCTACCTCTTCTTTCTCAAGTCCTTTTGACATCTAGCTGTTCATTAAGATATTTTAAATTGGCTGTCACTGCACTGACCTACTAGTTTTTGTAGGGAGGAATTTCCAAGAATAATGTAGAAAATAAAATGAGGACCTCAGTGAAATATATTGATATGTCACCACTATTCATTTTCTTATTCTATTATTCATTCAGTATTTACAGACCATATACCCTGTGCAAGGCTTAATATTAGAACAGTGGGGAATACCAAGTCCTCAAGGTATTTATAACCCAGAAATAAAAGCAATTAGCTCCACAAAGAAGAGGCTTGAGGAAATGGGACTTTGACTGCAAAGGAGAAATTAGAAATAAAGAAAAAATTCTTTATAGTAGAAGTGATTAAAGCAGAAATAGATTATCAAAGGAAATCCTCAAATCTGAGTAACTTTAAAAAAATATGATGACTTAGAGACAGACAGCCTTGCCTATAGGCAAGGGTTACAGCAAGCTCTCTGGAATTAAGCACACCATGACTCAGGACTTTCTGACATATCAAGAACCTACCATCTCTTTGCAGAAGGAATAAGGGAATCAACAGAGAAGTTTATTAGGATTCTCACCCCCAAATCCTCAGGTACTGCAATCCTTGAGCTTTCCTGCAATACTTAATCTGTCCTTCCTTCTTATCTTTGCTGCCCTTGCTTCTCTCCACCAGTTTGTGCTCAGGCATAAGCAATACGCAGTTTTTCCGTGACCTGGAATTTTCTGCCATTGAATCATGTCAGCTATGCACATACACGCTACCACCCAAGCTCTGTGTAAATGATTTGATGACTTAGGTATTTTAAAAGTGCCTAGCACACAGCAGATGTTCAATTAAGATTCATTTCCTCCTTTCTTTCCTTCCGTTTTTCTCTCCCTCCTGGTGAGGAAGGGAGGGAAAAAACAGGAACCAACAAAAGACAGATCTTCTGTTAAGATAGCATTCTTTGGGGTAAAAATACTGAAAAGGTTTAAACCACTTCTCATTGCCTACCTTGTGTCTGCGGGATATAGGGAGACAGGAGTTTTGACCTTTTCTTTTCGTATCCCTTCTGTGTGATGTCCCCTAAAATAGCAAGAAACAGAAATAGGTTATGCATTATTCTTACTCTGTGGTTGTTCACTGTAAAAATAAAATTAATTACAGAGTGTTATAGAATTACCACATAGAGAGTAGAGGAAAAAAAATGTACAGTTCTTTGCCAAGGATTTTGCTATGTGTGATTTCCCACAGTCTTGGAGCTGACTTCTTGTGGAAAATTGTAGGGCTTGTCTCCACACCAGTCTAGCAGAGCAATATGCCGCATACCATGTTAGAGATTCCCGAGTTCCTAGGCACCCCTCGTTTCCCTGGTATTTACGACAGACCAAAAGGAATGCTGCAAGGCTGGCAGACAAATGGTCTCTCCGAAGTTTCAGTCTGACCACATGAATGCAACTGATACAGGAGGTACTCAGCTATATTGCTATATGGAACCAGGTAAAATCAAAAATCTAGTTCAGGGGAGAAGTCAACGTTCAAGCACTGGGGTGGGATACCCATAGGCCTTTCTGCAGCCTAGTACCTATGCTTGAACCAGGGCTGGAATTCCCATATTCTCTCCCCTTGGTTCACTGGTTTGTATTATTTATGTACCTGGATGTCTTACAAGGTTAAATTTCTAAAAAAGTATACACAAAGGACAAGTACACATGCAACAAATGCAACAAGAATGAGCTGATAAACAGAGGAAAAAAATGTGGTGGAAGTGCCAAGAACTATGCTAGGTACTAAAGAAAAGGTAGCAAATGAATGGGCAGAGAGCAGGGTGAAAAGGAACAGGAAACACAGGAGAACAAAAGTGCATTCAAGGGAAAATGAGTAATTCAAAGCTGGGGGGATAAATATATGTTGTGAGTTGATATGATAGAGCATTGTTTTCTAAAAAAAGAATATTTTTTTATTTCAGAAAAAACTTTATTTTAAAGTCAAAATCTAGCATAAAAAGCAATTTATCTACTAAAATTTACAACACAGAGACTTGAAACCAAGGGCGGTGATTGTCGGTTGCTGTTAGCGTCAGCAGGGGACTGATGGAGTAGACAGTGGGGAGGTAGCAGTGCTCATTGAGGGGCTTAAGTAGGGAAGGCACCCTCTAAGACTATGGAGTTCAGCAAGTTAGTTCTCTCTTCCTGAGGAGAATGGGACCAAGAGTAGAGGCCAGACAGACTACCTGTTACCCCAGCTACTACAGTAATCTGGGCAAGTTAGCAGTAGCCTGAATTAAAGACAGTGGTAGAAGGGATGGGAAGAAATGAACAGATTAAGACACACATTCGGGAGAAACACTGGACAGGATCTGGTGACTAGATGGGTACGGGTGAGAAGGTTTCTGGCAGACGGTGGTGCTATTCCATGGCAGAGAAATACAGTAAGAAATCCAAGTTCAGTGGGCTGAAGAAGTTGAGTTTAGGAAAAGCCCATGAGACACACAAAAGGACATGTCATCCAACAGCTGGATATGTGGATCTAGAACTCAGGAAAGAGGATTTTGAAATCATGAGGATATAGCTGAAAAATAAACTGATACAATCTCTTTGAAGTCATTTGGTAATTTCTAACAAAATTTTGATTCAGCAGCTGCATTTTTAGGAGTTTATTCAATGACAATATTCACAACAGTGTACAAAAATCAAACAAGAATATTGCCCGACCTATTCTTTGAAATAAAAAAACTGGAAGGGGTCTAGATACTTACATTATAGACCATCTATGTCAATGGCTTTCAACTGGGAGTGATTTTGTTCCCAATGGGACACCTGACAACGTCTGGAGATATTTTTGTCACAACGAGAAGAAGGGGTACTACTGGCATATCAGGGACAGAGCCCAGGGATGCCACTAAGTCTCAGGACATGCACCGGACATGATGAAGAACTATCCAGGCCAAAATGGCAAAAGTGTTAAGGATAAGAAACCCTGGGTCTACCTAATAATAGGCTGGCATTCCAAATATACTGGCACAGGAAGATGTCTAAAATATACAAAGGGTAAAAGGCAAGTTGCAGAACAGTAAGTATTACAGATCTAATTTTGTAAAAAACAGAAATAGGTATGTTTAGGTATAGAAAATAGTCTGGAATATAATGTATATAAACATTAAATTAATGTATACCCTTGGGAAATGGAATTATGAGGGGTTTCACTTGTTTTATATACTTGAACAGAGTTTGATTTTAGAAAGACTAGATGATTTGCATAATCTCAAAAATAAAGATTTCTTTCAATTAAGAAAGAATGGTTCTATAGATATGTATTTGTAAACAGTAAGATGGTCACAGTATGTGTGTGTATATATATATGCATTTATACATGCATATATATACATATATACACACACACAGATTTATAAATACATATATAAAACAGGGGAAAACGCAAGATACTAAACAGTTTACATAGTATATTCAATTTCTGGAATAACTACTTTTACACACACACACACACACACACACATATGCACAGAGAAAATCTGGAGTTTTATACACCAAAATATTAACAGTGGCTAGCTATGGCTTGCAAGGTTATAGATTCATTTTAGCTTCTTTTCCTTTTTGCTCTCTGTATTTTCTCATTTTTCTATAAAGAACATCCATTATTTCAAGAAACAATATTTAAAACTACAATCACAACTACTTACTAGACTGCACAAACTGAATCACAGTAGCCCTTCATCTCGGCTTCTTTAGTGAAAGAAGAGAAACCCACCGTGCATTTTTTTTGGAAAAAGAAATCAAACCTTGTCGAATTAGGAAACTGAAGAGTTTAGGTAATCTCCAATAATACACACAACTAACAGAGATGTGGTAGCCTACCAAGGAAACCCCTCTTAAAAAAGGGTTAAAACCCCTCTTAAAAAGAGGAAATCAAGTCTCTTATTGCAAAAAGAAACAATGGAGCATTCTCCTGTCCTATTTGCCACTCAAAAGCTTCCCCACTTCCACTGTACACACACACCTAACTCCCCGAAGGGCAAAAAGACCACATCTGCCGGCTCAGAACATATCTGATAAAGTGAAAGGCCTTTTTAAGCTTACTTCAGGGTTTAGCGTCTCAATTGTTCACTGTCAGTAACTAATCGTGGGACAGACTGGTAGACTTGTTATCCTGGACATGAATCAACTACTAACCATCTCGGGTTTTGAAAAAAGTCAACCAATGGAGTCCAATTCAGTCAAGACAATCAGCTCCATTAGACCCATAAAAAAGCAAAACCACCTAAGGAGACCTAGAAGATGAACTGCAATGAGAATGTGAGGACTATGGTGATGAGCCTTTAAAATGCCCTCCCCCTTTTCTATGACCACAAGACCCTGCTCAAAAGGCACCTCCTCTGTGACACTGGCCACCCCTTCATCACTTCTTGGTACCCCTTCAACTCTGCACGCACCAGGACAGCACTTGGCACATCACCGGTACTGTGTTTGTGTCCACATCTGTGTCCCCACTAGACCCCGCACTTGAGGGCAGGGACTGTGTCGTGTTCATCTCTGTAGCCCGCCCACAGTCTGGTACAATAGACCCTTGTTGAATGAGTGACTGAATTAATTAGTAAAGTGGAGGCAGTGAGATAAGAACAAATCAGAGACGTGTATACTTGGGTGGAAAACAGGAAATGGGAGAAAGAGAGGGCTTTACGTTACCAAGAGCTGAAAGACCCAGGGAAAGAAATTTATGGAACCAAGTTTACTGAAACTGGACAGCCAGACCTCAAAAGTGACCAGAAAAACAGCTCCTGGCCTACCTGAAGGGGGTAATGTAGTCCGTAAGATCACTGGGCATTAAAAGCTGCAGGAACTGCTCCAGATATCAATGTATCCCTTAGGCAGAGGGCAAGACTAGACCAAAGGACTTTAGTTAGCCCACCTAACTGAATTTGTTATTCCACATCTCTGTCACTGCCCACTGACAGACTACGCTCTTATCGTTCTCACCACTGGTAGTCAACCAGCATTTGCTACACTAAAGCAACATTTTCCAAACACCCAATTTTTGAGAATCACCAGAGGAACTTGTAAAAATACAAATTCCTTGGGCATGTGGGTAGCTCAGTCAGTTAAGCAGCTGACGCTTAGTTTTGGTTCAGTGCATGATCTCTGGGTCCCGGGATGGAGCCCCATGTTAGATTCCCTGCTAATTAGGGAGTCTGCTTCAGGATTCTCTCTCTTCCTCTTCCTGTCCTCCTGCACTCTCTCTAAAAGAAATAGATAGGGGCACCTGGATGGCTCCGTGGGTTAAAGCCTCTGTCTTCAGCTCAGGTCATGATCCCAGCGTCCTGGGATCAAGCCCCGCATCAGGCTCTCTCCTCAGCAGGGAGCCTGCTTCCCCTCCTTCTCTCTCTGCCTGCCTCTCTGCCTACTTGTGATCTCTGTCAAATAAATAAATAAAAGTATTTTTTTAAATAAAAAATAAAAGAAATAGATAAATAAAAAAATTAAAAAAAAAAAAAAGTTCCCAGCCCCTCCTGCGAAGATTCTGATTCCCTAAGTCTGGATTAAGACCCACCTCCTGTATTTCTAATCAGTGCCTTCCAATGAGGTTTGTTTTTTTAAAGTTTTATTTATTTATTTTTAAAGAATTTATTTATTTACTTACTTACTTGACAGAGAAAGCAAACACACAAGCAAGGGAGGGGCAGAATGAGGGGGAGAAGTAGACTCCCCAAGGAGCAGGGAGCCCAACACGGGACTCGATCCCAGAACCCTGGGATCATGACCTGAGCGAAAGGCAGACGCCCAACCAATGGAGCCACTCAGGCGCGCCCCCAGTGAGTCTTAAGAATCATGTCTGCAATGTGCTGGGTGACTCTGACTTCATGTGAGGAGGAGACAAGAGAAGAAGGGAAGAATGCTGTCTGAGTGAGATACAGCCTCAAGGGACAGCGGGAAGGGGGCTCAGAGACAGTCACACCACAGGCATTCTTAGAACAGATTTTTTTTGCCATCTGGCATATAAAACAAAAAGGAGTGCCATAACCATACCTGTATAAAATTTGCATTAAAATGGCACAGATCTAAGTTAAACCTGTTGTTCAAGTTTTTTGAGAACTAAACAAATAAAGGATTAGCCTTCCCCTCCCACTAGGGTAACGTGTTTCTCCGCCCACAGAGGGACTTCGAAAAGCAGCCGTTTCGGGGGTCTGCAGCCCCCAGTGGCATGGAGGCACCCAGCCTGTAAGGAGATACAGGGATCCACATGACTTAAGACTGTCCAGTTGCTAGGTACTGCCACAATATACTGAATAGCCCAAACCAAACAAATAGAAAGATCCATGTGTGAGGTGGAACCTAAAGGAACTATGTCCCCAATTTCCCTCCTCACCTACCTGGGATCAACGAAGGCAGCTTGGCACAGGCAGCCCTGGAATCACCTTTAAGCAGAGTGAAGAGGGGGCTGGGAAGAGGTGCGTGTGAGCGTGCTGGCCAACCCTAGCCTCTCAGAGGTCAGCAGTGAGAGGAGGAAGAGTCCTCCACACCGGCCGGCCTTTTGAGAGTCTACTTACACAGACGAGGAGGCACGGCACTGTGGTCAGCACTTGAAGAGTCGGTGCTAGAAAGAACTACTTCTGGAGCACAGCCTTGCCACTTCCTCTCAATAAGTCTGTTTCCATGTCTGTAAAATGGGTAATGATAACAGTTGTCTTGCTAAGTTTTTAGGGTAACTGAGACTACTTGGAATGGAGTCTGGGCTATAGAAAGTACCAGTATCAACGAAGTCTTAGTGAAAGCCTCGTGAGGCCTACCCTACTTGCCAGGTCGGGGGAGGGGTGGAGGTTGGCAACTATGTCGCAAAGAGAGAAAAAGGAAGGCAAACAACATGGCGAATACTCCGTAACTGAGCGCTGTGGGAGAGAAGCATGGCAGATACAGCCCAGATACAGATATGGCCAGAACCCAGAGGAAGCACTGCGAGCTCTGCCTGGGTGGAGAAAGGAAAGCAGGTGACATTGTGGCGGGAGTCTGGCCTTTCATTCTAATATCAGAAATAGGACATAAAGTCCTAATGATGCAGTCATTTAGCAGTTTACTCGTTTTCCTCTGCTGCTTACTGGCTCTGTGTGGATATGGCCACGTTTGCGGGTTCCTCTAGGGTTCTACCACCCAGAGAGAAGCAGAGCAACATCAAGTAATTTTCAGAGATGACCTTGTACAGCACCCTGAGCAATTAGGTGCTAAATAAACACAGGGCTTGGGAAATTCCAGAGGGTCACCAAGTGGTAGATATGTATAATCTAGATGGAGAGCAAGGATTACAGTTCCAGCCATAAACTCTTTCTGCTCCAGTGGAAATAAAAAGGTATGTGCCACTGCAGCTCTGCCTTCAAGTCATACCTATTCAGTCAGGGGTGGCAACGGTTTGCTGGACTTGGGGTGTCACAAAAACATTTTTGAGCAATGAATGGATGACACGCAGAGTGTTAATAAAACAGTATCTATGTCTTTAAGAAGTTCCTGGTCTAAACAAGTAATTGCGATAAAAGTGACAAGTGCTACGCTAGAGATCATGTACAAATTCTAAGGGAATAAAAAAATAATGGTAATAAAAAAAGAATTATAATACTCCAAGAATAGATAAGTAAATAACAACTCATCGAGGGCTTACTACATATAACAGTCTCTGTTCCAAGAGCTTTGTAACATCCCTTATAAGGGATGTTCAGTCCCATTTTATAGGTGAGGCTACTTAGCCACAGAAAGTCTAAGCTCCTTGTCTGGCAGGCATGCCTAGTCGGCGCTATGCTGAGGATTTGAACCCAGGCAGTCCTGGCTCCGGGACCCCTCCTCTTAAATTCTACCCTATATTCATTTTACAGACAGAAGCTCCAAATCTGGCCTCCAAAAGACTGGGAAGACTTCACAGAAGTTGCTCTTAGGCTGGGTCCTGAAGGATGACAGGACTGTTCTCAAACCCCGTGTTAGAGGACAGCAGACTTGGAGCAACGGAAGGATATAAAAGCTGTAAAGTCAATCTCTGAAGAATAGACAGCAGCCTGACTGCTGCTCCCCGAGGCCCTGCTGACTGTGGGGACTCCCTGTTGGGCCCCAACCTGGATGCTCCAGACACTTGCAGTTGAAGGCTGATCCTCATCTCATGGGTCATCAATTTACTTCTTTCTTAATTAAATGCCTCCATATAACACAACCAGCATTCCACCCTTCTAAAATACTCTGATATTGATTCATCTGATTTGCCTAAAAATCCTCTTCAATAAACAGAAAAGACATTATCTTTACTACAGAACAAGAAACTGAGATGTGGAAAAGATAAAGGGCTTGCTTAAAGATACACAGCGAGACTAGAATCTGGGTTTCTGGCCTTTTCTTATTGTTCTTTGTCCATTGTTTATTTGTAGGTGGCCCCCAAATCAGATGCAATAAAAGTATAAAACTAATCTATTGTTCATAAAATGAGCAACATGAGATAAACAATTTTTCTGACTCACTCCAAAATATAGATGACTTTCCAGAAGGCATTAAAAATCCACCCCCACCTCCCCCCCCCAACAGGACCCTGCATGAATTGTCTCTTTAATTATCTTTTAAATGAGACAGCCAACTGTGGAAACCGGGTCCAATTGCAGTTAAAAAACAATCAGCAAAAAGTCATTATACATCATTACTAAATATTCAGCTAACAGAGAATGTGGCCTTTCTTTTTTGTTAAGGAGTAATTAGGAGGGAAAGAAATGAGAAACTAAGAAGAAAAACTTCTAGAGTCATTATCTCCCAATCTATACCTGTATCTAATAACTCCTTCTATCCTCTACTTAATAACTCTTAGACCAGGAAGGGGGTACATGTTGGCTATTGCTGGAGATGGGGAACTAGGACTGGGGTTATGGCCATTTATACACCAGACATGTAAAGAGACACCTATAGACAAAGAGCCAAAAATATAGCTGAGCATGTGAATGAGGTAGATCTTCGCAAAACTTAAAAAGGCAAAGGATTTGGATCCTATCCAGGAGACGCTGGCTAGAAGACCAAGAACAATTTTTACTATTAAATTTTATCATGTTCTCCTTACAACAGTTCTACTCAATGAATTACATACACCAACCACCCACCCTCCAAATAGCCTCCTTTTACAGGTAAAGATTCACAACAAATATGAATTTTTTTTTCCTAAAAGCACTGTTTTTATTTACACAGAGTCCTAACCACTTCAGCTGCAGGAGTGGGAGAGGTTTGCAGTGACACAGAACAATGGCCGTACGCCTTAAACCAGCTACAGGGCATTTGGCCTTTGTCTTTCCTTATTTTTCTTGCCAGATCTGAACTGAAAGTGGCCAACAAGACTCTAAAGAATTAAAAACCCTGAACTGTTTCTTAAAATTCCTTGTAGTTTCTTTCTACACACAGGTAGAATTAATTCTATGTTGAGAGAAGAGTGAAAGCTACAATATTTTCAGAGTTTAGCGAGAAATAAATCTCTGTTAAAATACTCCAATCTGCTGAAAAGAAGATGAGAATTTTTTTTTTTAAAGATTTTATTTATTTATTCGACAGAGAGAGATCACAAGTAGGCAGAGAGGTAGGCAGAGAGGTGGGTGGGGAAGCAGCTCCCCGCAGAGCAAAGAGCCTGATACAGGGCTCAATCCCAAAACCCTGAAATCACCACCTGAGCTGAAGGCAGAGGCTTAACCCACTGGGTCACCCAGACGCCTGAGAATTTTTATTTTACTCTAATTTTTCTTTTGAAAACAAAAATCAGTGGTTCTAAAAGTCTTCAACTGGCAGGCTATAAAAGCTATTGTCTTCTTTTAACTCAAACTTGCTAATCTTACAAAAGAATTTCAAGGAAATTACCTTCAAGACATTCAAATTTCCATTCTTAGTAGATGTCCTCTCACCTCATTTAGGACAATAACTAGACATTTTCCACGTCAAGAACTTGAGAATGAGCCCAGATTACTTTCTTCCAAAACTCAAATCATAGAATTGTTTTGGCTGCACAGTTCTGTTTTCTAGGTCAAATATATATGACTTCTTACAGATGGTATTTCACCTAAGGCATCAAGCAAGTTCAAACAAATAAAAAGCAACAGAGTAAAACATTTGAAACACACTGAGAAACTGAACTCAGCCTGACTACATGAGCAGGCAGCCGGCTCAATTAATCCATCTAATGCAAAAGGTATGTTCATCTGTCCATTAGAAAAACTATGTCTGCAAATGAGAAATTTGCTATACAAATGACCTGGATGTTGAAATACAGCAGGAGGAATCCCTGATATGGTCTGGTCTGCAGGAAAAGCATGGGTTCTAGCATGAGGCAGGTCTGGGTTTGGACCCTGAGTCGGCCAATTTACTGGCTCCATGACAAGGTCCTGAACAAGTCGGCCTCAGTTTCATAATAGGTGAAACTGGAATAACGCCTACCTTGAGTGCTTATGATGAGTCTTAAATGGGAGAATAAATGCACAAGTCCCTGGCATAGAGCACACATTCAACTAGTTTTAGTTGACACCACTCCAGCCCCAGCCCTACCCATTAGTCCCAACAATAGCTTTAGCCTTAAAAGGGTGATCTAGAAAATTCGGGATTAGGTTTTCTTTAACAGCAACAACAACAAAGAGGAGTGACTGCCTTCCGTGTCTCTAAAGACACATCAGGGTCCTAGATCTTTAGCAGTAAGAGCCAACAAAATTACTTTGGGGGCTAGTAGTCTAAAAGAAGGAAAACTGACATCAAAGGGGAGGTACAAACATCTAAAACAGAAATGAGCAGAGATTATTTAAAATGAATATATGTAAATTTATGTATATGAAATAGTGCCACTGTGCACAAAACAGGATTCCATGCATCTAACTATGGGTGTTGTGACAATTTAGGGCTAAAACTGCAAATGCCAACGGGGGAAAAAAAAATCCCAGAAAAAGAGGGTTAAAAAAAAAAAGGTAATATTTTTCTAACTTCTCTATCCGACTTTTATCTTTATGTTTCCTCAGAGAAGTCAGGAAACTGTTTCTTTTGAGAACAGCTAGGTGTATCACTCTGCCTTTCTTCTGGTATCCATCAGAGTAATTTTTTTAAAAAAACTAGACATAAGTAATAACATCCACACCAATCACTGAATATGAAGTAAACAGATCACGTGTTAGGCATTCCTTATCCATGATATAGAAAAAATGAACTACTGCTCAAAATTGAAGTATGTCATCTTGCAGGTGCAGAAATAAAGTGAAAATTTATAAACAGATGAAGAATTCTGTTGGTAGCCAATTCATACCGGAAACCAAAGGCACATGGGGGAAAAGCGTAAGTAAGGAGAACACTGCCACGGCTACAGTGTGTGGATCACAAAATGAGCAGCTCGTCTGGGTCAATGGCAAGGGCTTTTCCGGTGAGACAGAAAACAGATTATCTTTATGTGTTTGACACAGATTTATGATCTCAGTTTCCAGGTGTCAGGAGACGTGTTTTCTTCCCTAGTAGCTCCAAACCAGCTCTCCGGGTCCTTGGCAAGCCACTGTACTTCTCTGGGCCTCACTTTCCACATCTGTAGGAATGAGGATCCAATGAGCTCTACATCTAAGGCTGTTTCTGATTGACCTTTGCTGAATGCCACTTGCCTGGCATTATTATGTGTGGTAAGTCACGGCCAAAGGAAGATATCCAGTAGGCAATAAGATAGATGAGCTCTAGGACAGACATATAGATGGTTCAGCATCAGCGTAGGAGGTGGTAAGTGAAGGCTTGGGTGTGAATGATATCATCAGAAGGAATGTGTGAGAAAAGACAGCAGCCAGAAAAGGAATCTTGGAGAAAACGAATGTGTAAAGAATGAGCAGAGGAAAACTAGATGATATGGGGGCACAGCAGGGACACCAGGAGGGAATGCAGGGAACTGAGGGAGGGAGGAGGAAAAGAGGAGGGAGAGGAAAAGAGAGAAGGAGAAGACCAATACCGTACTGTCACAGATACAAAGTAAGGGCGGAGAAATACCCGCTGGATTTGAGAGCTAGATCAACAGGGCCCTAGACAAGAACAATCTGAAAGGAACAGGGAAGGAAGAAGACAGAAATATTTATAATACTGAAGAATGGCTAAGAGGTGAAGTGAGAGTAATAGAGTCTTTCTTACAATATGTTTTCTTTTTTTATTTTTTTTTAAAGATTTTATTTATTTATTTGACAGACAGATATCACAAGTAGGCAGAGAGGAGGGCAGAGAGAGAGGGAGGAAGCAGGCTCCCCGCTGAGCAGAGAGCCGATGTGGGGCCCGATCCCAGGACCCTGAGATCACGACCCGAGCAGAAGGCAGAGGCTTTAACCCACTGAGCCACCCAGGCGCCCTACAATATGTTTTCTTATAAAGTGAATGAGATATGGGGCAGTCCCTCACAGGAAGCTACAGAGTCAAGGGGAGTGAGTCTTTTTTTATCTTTTTCTTTTTTCTTTAAAAGATTTTGTTTATTTATTTGACACAGGGAGAGAGATCACAAGTAGACAGAGAGGCAGGCAGAGGGAGAGGGGGAAGCAGGCTCCCTGCTAAGCAGAGAGCCTGATGCTAGGCTCGATCCCTGGACCCTGAGATTATGACCTGAGCTGAAGGCAAGGTTTATTAACCCACAGAGCCACCCAGGAGCCCCTTTTTTTCTTTTTAAAGAAGGATAAATTTGTATGTTACAGAGAAAGAGCTATTAGAAAGAGGTTGAAACACTGACTCAACCAATAAATACTAACATCTTCTTACCTACAAAGTGCTACTTTAGAGATATGAGACAGAAGAGAGCAGACACGGCCCTGAAACTTAATCACGGTTGTGAAGTTCACAGTCTAGTCTCTTCCAGCATAGAGACATCTAAAAGCAATCATGTAATTAGTGAGCAAATTACAAGTGGGCTAAGGGCTTATGAAGAGGTCGTCCAGGGGGCTGAGAAACCTCCGACAGAGGCAGGCATAGTGCTCTGGACCACTGCAGGCAGGTTTAAACCCCAGCCCCAGACTAGTCTAGGCAGCTGGGGAAGGCTGCTCTGAGGAAGTGACATTTAAGCTGAGACCTAAGAAAAACAGAGATGTCTAAATATTTTGAAAATGAAACAGGAGCTGGGGGCAGGGGGCGATGGTCCCACAGTGGTATGCTTCCATATCCCCCGTGAAGACCGTGAATGGGGTGGGTCTGGGCGGCAGGGAGCACAGCTGAAAGCCAGTTCCATGCAGCAAGGGGAGAGGAGATGGGGCTCTGGAGGCAGTGGGAGCCCAGATCCTGCAGAGCTGGGGGCATGGGCTCCCTCAAGGGTTAGCTCCAGGGCTTCCCAACCTATGCTGCGAATGAGGCATGTGTCCTCCATCTGTGAGTGCTCTACAGGTGTGGAAATGTTTATCCTCAGCCCTTGGGTCCCCCAGACAGACAGCTTACAGGATCTGGAAACCCTGAGGCAGTCACCTCAAGTAGGCAAACAGCCTGTTCCATCCCGTTGGACTGAACAAATATTATCATTTTCTGTGTTTGTCAAGATGCATGGAAGACTGGAAATATTGTAGGGCTTTAATATCTCTTTCTCTAAGAAAGGAAATGAGTTTTCGGTCCCAGTTTTCGGTGACAAAGTGAGACACAGGGAGACCGCGACCCGCACGAGGTCACACACTGAGAGAGCCAGCTTCAAACCAGATGGTCTGGCTCCAGGGTCCAAGCCCTTAACCAACACTGAAAGGGGCCTCCCTCAGGCTCTCTGCTGAGAAGGACTGGAGGGCTGGAAGAAAGGGTTTTAGTAAAGTTGCTGAGTTGCCACTAGAGGAGTGGGAGGCACATGCTCTGAAGCTGACAATACTTGTTGAATAAAGTGATTTGCAGTACTATCAACCTAACTTCTATAACTTTTTAAAGCTTCTAGGAGAAATACACTCAGGATCCATCTTGGGATGGCAGAACACATCACCCTTCGGAAGAAATGACAAGATTCCAAACGGAGAGAGTTGAAAGAAATCAGGGAAGGGAAATCGGGAGGGTATATAAAGGTTCCCCACCAAGCCAGTTCTCCTTTCCTACTTCCCATACTTGCTTTGCTTTTTTCACTTTGAACCCATTAAAAACAAAACAACAACAACAAAAAACAATTAAAGACAAGGGGCGCCTGGGTGGCTCAGTGGGTTAAGCCTCTGCCTTCACTCAGGTCATGGTCTTTGAGTCCTGGGATAGAGCTCCACATGGGGGCTCTCTGCTCACCAGGGAGCCTGCTTCCTCCTCTCTCTCTGCCTGCCTCTCTGCCTATTTGTGATCTCTCTCTCTGTCAAATAAACAAATAAAATCATTAAAAAACCCTATTTTTTTAAAGGTTTTATTTATTTATTTGACAGACAGAGATCACAAGTAGGCAGAGAGGCAGGCAGAGAGAGAGGAAGAAGCAGGCTCCTTGCTGAACAGAGAGCCTGATGCGGGGCTTGATCCCAGGACCCTGGGATCATAACCTGAGCTGAAGGCAGAGGCTTTAACCCACTGAGCCACCAAGGCAGCCCCTAAAAAAAAACTATTAAAGACAAAAATCATGTAAAGGTGATAAAGAATAGAAATGACTGAAGATTATCTTATGTTTGAGAAGAAATACGAAA
This sequence comes from Lontra canadensis, assembly GCF_010015895.1. NCBI lineage: Eukaryota > Metazoa > Chordata > Mammalia > Carnivora > Mustelidae > Lontra > Lontra canadensis. The sequence continues at coordinate 4,031,185 of NW_022631053.1, forward strand.
AATTGAAATTTTCTTGGGCCTCCTAAAGGCCTGGGGTAAAAGCAGAGCCTGTTAATGAAAGGATTATTCCTGGTGCAGGGAGAGGCTTTGGGGGACTTGTTTACGGAAGCTAGGGGGGCAGGTCTGCTGGAAGAGTGACCGAAGCAATGGCCTACTAGGGAAAGAGGCCGAGGGAGGAAGATGGAGATGAAGAAAACCATCAGAGGTAGTGGTGGGGAGGAAAAGGGTGTTCTTAAATCCAACAAGGTCCACCCTAGATCAAACTTTCATAAAAGACAGCCAGATGTTGCCATTGGTTCCTCTTTTACCATGGCGAAATTTAAAATAACTAACTGCTGGTCACTATTTTTAAAGATTAAATAAAAACAGCTCATACCCCTCAATACAGCCTCAGCAAAAGAATACATGTTCAAAGTCAATAATCCTCAGGGATAGAGGCTTTCTGAGCAAGGCTAGAGAAATAAGCAAAAAGAATAAAAACGATCTTGCAGCTACATAATTTGCAACAGAGAGCTTCCAGGGCATTTCAGTAATCCAAGAGTCGATATCCTTAGCAGGTAAAAAAGCAGAGTGAAAGAAAGAAATATAATGAACTGCTTAAGGATTCTCATAAACTACTTGTAATTTTATAAAACACCTATCCACCAATATTTAGGAGCTGTAACTTTTGGTTGGCTGGTAAAGTATGGAGTGTGCGTGCGTGTGTGTGTCTATTGTTCCCCTAGAGATATTTAAATCTCCAATATCATTACCAAAAAATCTACTTCTTTCCTGTAGTTTCACTTGAAGGGGAAAAAAAAACAATAACAAATTCCTTCCTAAAATAGCAAAGACAACAATGCGAGGAATAATACTTCAGAGTTTGAACAGATATTTCCTGTACTTCACTCAATGTACGAATCACAAGCAAAATTAGGAATTAAAGGGAAAAAAACACCACAACTACTACATACCCTCAATAACAAAACAAAACAAAACAACAAGTACACCATTCTTTGTCCACTCTTGCCCCTCAAACAAGATACCACGCCGCATCTGGATATAGTATTAAAAAAAAAAAACCCTCTGAATACTGTCAATATATGAAATGTGAATATTAAGCAGGATAGATACTCCTCATCACAGTGGTGGCAGTCATAAGAAAAGCCATTATTCCACAATAAATGCTAGAAATAATCAAATGCCAGTGTTCAATTCTATAGCTATACACTTAGAATTTTTAAAAAATTTATTAAAATTCTTGCATTACAAATACTCTGTCACTAAGAATTTGAAATACTATTTCTTTATTCCCTATCCCACTTGAAATGTGCTTTTGTAATACAGTTTTTTCAGAATGGAGATTTTTTCAGAATGTAATTATGTTTTAACAGAACTTGAAAGATGAGGAAACATCATTATAAAAGCCAAGTATAAAAGAAAAAAAAGCCAAGCATAAGCAATTTGTGTGCCAAGGGGTTAAAGGAAAGACAAGTGCCGCCACCATCTCTTCTTCTGTCTTATGTAATAGAATTTTTAGCTGGGCAAAACAACTACTGGATAAAGACCACATTTCCCAGTCCCCTCACAGTTAGGTGTGGTCAAATAACTAAGTTCTGGGCAATGTGGTATGGACAGAAAAAATGTGTTACGGCACGTCCTCTCCTTTCCTCCTTTCCTGGTGGCTGAACTGGGATGTTGGTAGTTAGCCATCACGAACCATGCGCTGACAGATAAATTCAAGGATGGGGAAGAAACAAGACAGAAAGAGCCCAAAGCCCAAAGACCTCATGAAGCAGAGTTGCCACGCTAACGCAGACCACTATGTGACACAGAAATCAATCTCTAACTAGTTAAATACCTGTTATTTGGGATCTGTCACATATAGTCAAATCCACAATCCAACAAATACATGAGATGATTTCCAGTCAGTGGCAGCAAATAATTGCTGCTACTTGATGTCCTTACCACAACCATTATAAACCACGGTACTTAAACTTTTAAAAGTTCATTTAACTGTTATATAGGTGAGATATACCCTTACAAACTTTCCAGTGTTAATCCCCTTGATAAATCTTTTCTCACACCATCTTAAATCATGAGATTTTGAACTACGCTGAATCTTTACAAAGTAAATCTGGTTTACTTATTTGAAAACACAATACTGCAAAGCAATTCTTAAACTAATATAAAATTATCTAAGTACACACATTGAGAGTCTTGGACTGGATTCATCAATACATTGTACCAGTGTTAATAGTTCTAATAGATGCTTTTTCCACGAAAGGTTTTAGCACAACTAAAATTTCTGCATTGTACTGTTTTTTATTCTTGAAGTTAAAACAGCAAGTATTTGATATGCTAAGAGTTCCCCCATAAAAATGTTATCTCAATAAACTATCAGTTAAAAATAGAAAAAAATCTGTGTGAACACAATTCCAGTTACTAATTTGCCAATTGTTGAAGAACTACAGCCTGGAAATAAGCAAGCTGTTTGAGGAATGATGGTCTTCCTCTGTTTTCAGACTAAAAGCTTGCTGTACCAGAGCCACTAGTAATTCCAGGAAATTCTCCAAGTTTAATCAGAGCAACCCTGCTTTTACCAATTACCCTTGATCATGCTTTAGTATAAGACTGTTTTTGAACTTGGGGCACATGGGTGGCTCAAACAGTTAAGAGTCTGACCCCTAGGGCACCTGGGTGGCTTAGTGGGTTAAGCTCTGCCTTCGGCTCAGGTCATGATCCCGGGATCCTGGGATCGAGCCCTGCATTGGGCTCTCTGCTTGGCAGGGAGCCTGCTTCCTCCTCTCTCTCTCTCTGCCTGCCTCTGTCTACTTGTGATCTCTGTTTGTCAAATAAATAAATAAAATCTTAAAAAAAAAAAAAAAAAAAGGAGCCTGACCCTTGAATTCGACTCAGGTCATGATCTCAGGGTTGTGAGATCAAGCCCTGAAGATTCTCTCCCCGCTCTTTCTAAAAAAAGAGAAAAGAAAAAACAAAAGAAAAAAAAAAAAGTGTTTCAACAAAGACCTTCCCCTTAGTTAACAGATTTTATAACTAGTGAATATATAACTAATAGTCCTAGGGAATAGTCTTCTTTTCAGTAGTTGCAAAGAAATGCTGTCAGGTAAAGGAAAGGAAGAAAGATAAATCAGTAGGGAGCAGCACCCTGACTGGCTCAGTCCACAGAGCATATGACTCTTGATCTCAGGGTTTTAAAAGTGGCAGAGAGTTCACTTTAAAAGAAAAACAAAAAACAAAAAAGATAAATCACTGGAAAGAACGCATCTGGTGAAAAGAAGTAATGAGATTATCCTAAAAAGATTTTTAAAGATTTTATTTATTTGTCAGAGAGAGAGCAGGCAGTAAGCAGAGGGAGAAGCAGGCTCCCTGAAGAGCAAGAAGCCTGATGTGGGACTTAATCCCAGAACCCTGGGATCATGACCTGAGCTGAAGGCAGACGCTTAACTAAATGAGCCACCCAGGTGTCCCTTAAAAATTTTTTTTTTATTTAAAAATTCCTGGATCTTCCATACCTGTATGATCCTCTAGATGTCAGACAGGTCTAGGTACTGAGCCTGGCTCATCACTTACCAGCGATGTCTCTTTTACCAAGTTACTTAAGGTTACGGATCCTTGCTTTTTCCATACATAGAATGTACAAAGCCACACTACCTCACAGCATTATTAACAAAGATTAAGAGAGATAATGTAAGTAAAGCTCCTAGCAGAATGCTTAATCCAGGGCCGACACTCAATAATTGTTAGTTTCCCTCTCCACCCACTCTGCCCCTACTACCAACCATCAAAATCTCAGAATGAATTACAAATGAAAGGGTTCTGATGTGGGTTGAACACTTTTTTTGCAATGGATGATACTTATGTTGAAGACTAGCTAAAAACACTTCTCTGGAGAAAAACGTGCATTCACACAAAAATTTGTACAAGCATGTTTATAGCAGCTTTATAACCAAAAAGTAGAAACAACCCAAATGTTTATCAGCTGATGAATGGATAAACCAAATGTGATATAGCCATACAATGTAACATTTTTTTTAGCCATAAGAAGGAATGAAGTACTGACACGTGCTACAACATGGAGGAACCTTGAAAGCAATATTCTAAGTGAAAGAAGTCATTCACAGAAGACCATATTCTGTATGATCCAATTTATGTGAACAGTCCAGAATAGGGGGAGGATGAGAAGGTACAGGGGTTTCTTTGGGGTGATGAAAATGTTCTAGAATTAGACTGTACTGGAACTTATTTAAAAATGCTGAATTATATACTTAAATGGGTATGTGAACTACATCTCAATGAAGCTTGAAAAAACTAGGAAATGCTAATTCAAAACAATATATGCACCCCTATGTTTACTGCAGCATTAATTATAATAGTCAAGACACGGAAGCAATCTAAGCGTCCGATGACAGATGAATAAAGAAGATGTGAGCTATATGTATGCACACAACAGAATATTACTCAGCCATGAAAAAGAATGAATCAATGGCCATTTGCAGTAACATAAATAGACCTATGGGATTATGCTAAATGAAGTAAGTCAGACAGACAAGGATAGAAGAAAGACAGACAAAGAAAAAGATTTAAATGATACGTGGAATCTAAAAAAGACAAAACAACTGAAACAAACAAACAAGCAGAAACAGACCCATAAATACAAAGAACAAACTGACGGTTGCTGGTGGGGGAAGGAGGGATGCGAAAAATGGGTGAAGAGGCATAGGAGGTATAAAGGCTTTCAGATATGGAATGAGTAAGTCATGGGGATGATAGGTATAACATGGGGATATACAGTCAATGGTATAATAGCATTGTATGGTGGCAGATGGTAGCGACACCTGTGGTGAGCACAGCATAAGGTATCGAGTTGTCAAATCACTATGTTATACACCTGAAATGAATACAATATTATACATCAACTATACTTCAATTAAAAAAAATAAATAGAGGTTGGCTGGCTCAGTTGGTGCAGTACGCAACTCATTGATCCTGGGGTTGTAGGTTCAAGTACCATGTTGGGTGTAGAGATTACTTAAAAATAAAATCTTTAAAAAACAAACAAAATAAAGGCTAGACATTTTAAAAAAGCAAACAGCTAACAAACTACACTGCATCTAAAATTTAATAAGTCAAATCACAGCTATTCAAAAAATACTCTCATCTAGACAATAAAGTACATTGTGAGTATGTGTATATAAACTTTGATGTCAAGTACAGGAACCTTTAGCAGTTTGTCTTGTTATTTCTTTCTGTTCATTACATACAATGGATGCCTTATCTACTGCGCTTCTAAAACTGTATCAGCTGTGTATCCTACTTGGGAGAAGTGAGAAGAGCCACTCAATTTCCCATGCAGCTTAATTCTCTTGTGGAATGCTAACTGATATATATTCTTTTTAAACAAACAGAATACTTTGAAATTGACAACACATGAGAACATAAAGCAAGTTATACAATTTTTAAAGAACTGGTATCATACAGACCACTTCATCTGTCAACAATGCAATCAAGTTATAAATCAATAAAAGACAACTCTTTTGGGGGTGCCCGGGTGGCTCAGTGGGTTAAAGCCTCTGCCTTCAGCTCAGGTCATGATCCCGGGATCCTGGGATCTAGCCCCTATCGGGCTCTCTGCTCAGCGGGGAGCCTGCTTCCTCCTCTCGCTCTCTCTGCTTGCCTCTCTGCCTATTTGTGATCTCTGGCAAATAAATAAATAAAACATTTAAAAAAAAAAACACAACTTTTTTTAAGAGCAGCCATTAAAATGGTCTACTAATGTGCCGTTTTGTGTATGTAGTATACCATGACTTGATATTAGTACCTAAGGAAATGGGCTGAGGTTGGATATATGTTTGCATACTGTCAACATATTTCCTTGGTAAGTTTAATACATTTGTTTCTCAAAAAATATATATATAGTCAATCATATTTAGAAGCATTAGAAAATCTGCTATTTAAAGGATTCATGGAGTAAACCTTTTTGTATTATAATTATTGCCTAATTCATCTGTAGCTAATTCTTTCAAAAGCTTATTCTGTATTTAGCAGAATATTCACTGTTCACTGTACCATCACCATCTGAGAGAGTACAACCCATCAGAAGTTTGCATGAGATGCAAAACAATTCAGAGAAAGGAATGTGGTGCTCTGGTCAGTGCCAAGGTCAACATTTCCCCCAGTGTTCTTCTAATTCAGCAAGCCAAGGCCTGGAACCAGTCCATGTCTTTATCATTGTGGATTTATCCTTGGGCAGTTCCTGAAAAAAGACCTCCACTGGGTCCTACCCGGGCAGAAAAATGGGACCAGGCTTTAAGCACCTAAGGGGACCAACTAGCTTAAAAACTAGAAAGACAGCCAATAATCTTCCTCATGACTAAAATGGCACACACAGAACTCTCCCTCCTCCTTTCCAGGCTCAATGTCACTGACCAACTTGAGCCTTTTTTTAAAAGACTCAGTTCTCAACTAATATATCTGCTTCTTATTAAACTAGGCAGTGGTCAGACAGAGACAAAACTAAGCATCCATTTCTTGCGCTGTGATATCCTCTCTTCCCAATTCCTCCGTTCTGCCTAGGCCTCATTACCAACCTGGACGTATCTTCTGCACACTGTATTCTTCACTAATTTATACAAAGGCATAACCTTGTCTATTTTTCCCTTTAGACCTACATCACTTGTTTATTTGCTTCGGAAAAACAGTCATTTTAAATATTAAATTAAATATCGAATTTTAACTAGATACCTGTTATACTGCTAAGACATGTATTATTAAATTATATAAACTTTAGTACTACCATTCACAAGCGTGCAAAGTCTTGCTTTATTTCTGCCTCCTCACAGATTCCTAAGAGGGAAAAAAAACTGGGTACTATCTCGGTAAATTAATGTAAGAGCTTCAAGTTGGAAATATATGAACCTGCTCAAGGATGACAAGGGGGATTTCCAGAACTCCAAGAGCTCCTTTGTGATCCAGCCCTAGGTGACTAATAATAAGAGTGAGAGAATTTTTGCTCTCTGATCACAGATCAGAACACTGAATTATATAATAGGAGTAATAACTGTGACAAACCAGGATAGGACTGGGCAGAGAACACAGGGTGAAGATGATGCCTAGCATCAAAATTATATGCAGACAGATTTGGGTCCTTTAGAGACTGAGGCATGAGACAGGGCAAGATTTAAGTGCTAGAATAAAAACAGGTTAAATATGAAGCAAGAGGTGGTAAGAACGCAGAGGAACATTATGAAGACCAACAAAAACAACCTACAAGATGCAAGAGAAATGGTCACTGAACTGGCTAAGAGGTAAAACCCAAATATACAAAATCAGAATATTTTATATAAAATATAAAAAAGCAAACACGATTTCAATTAAAAGGCTCTCTCTGGTGAGCCTGTTCCACACATTTTGTACCGTCCATATAAGGATACAGAAGCATGCACATACGTATGTGTTACTACTCTCAGCTCTCACTCAGCCAACACTGATGGCCTGCTAGGAGTCAGGCACTGGTCTAGGCACTTGGGGAATGCCAGAGCAGACAAAGATTCCCTCGTAGAGCTTACACTCGAGGGAAGAGACAGACAATAAACCATAAAGATAACAGGGAGACAAGTGACACAGTGTTAGTAAGTGGAAAGTGCTACAGAAAAATAAAAAAAGGAGCTCAGGGTATGGCAGAGTCAGACAGAGGAGGGAGGCTGTAGTATTTGATGGTAATCCAGCACAACTAACATTTGACAATGTAAGATCTGAAGGAGGAGTTAGCCATGCAGACATCTTGGGGAAGAGCCTTCCAGGAGACACCTTCCAGGAAGAGGAACTGGCTGTACAAATCAAGGAACTGAGAAATATAAACATGTTTTAAGCTTTAACACTAGAAGCAAGCATCAGCCTTCTCCTGAACACTTCTCCTTGGAAAATAATTTTCTGAGGAAGTTAAAAAAAAAATAAATTTGAATGCCTGGATTTTATAGAAACATTTTTAAAACATTATAAAAAAGCAAGCCACCAATTTAAAATCCAATCAATTAAAATGGTTATCTAAACAGATAAGGTGACTGTTCTCCTGAGCTGCTGGGATGGAGGGGCGTGGGGGGTGCGCAGGGGGGAAAGTGAGCTGTGAACTGCTAATGCCAGGCCAGGTTCCCAGGGCCTATCCTCCCTGCTCCTCTGTCAGGCCTGCTCCATGTGGTTCCCAGGGAAAGATCATCACACTGCTATCAGACTGCTCCCCCGCACAGGAAGTACATCTAGTTTGGGATTGGTAACAGGGAGATTTGTTTTCCTCATTTATAAAGTGTTATTTACACCCACGTTTATGCACACTGTAACAGCGGCTTTTCTGTGGAAAAGAGCAATCAACTTATTCTAATATTAATATCGTTAACAATTGAAACAGTAAATTCTAAGAAGTAGTTTGTCTTCATCAAACACTAGTAGCTAGCAGCGGCCACAGGGCGGTTTTGGAAATCCACTGAAACGTCAAAAGATGTCTAAATTAAACTGGCCTGGTCTTATGTACGAAAGAGAGGGGAGGAGATGTATTTAATTCAAATATATACCCTTTCAGAATTTACTTGTCTCCTATCCCGAGCAAATAAATGTTAATTATTAATCATCATGAAAATAGCTCTTTCTGGTCTATGAACTGACACTATCTCCCAGCCATTTGAGGTGGCTTACTAATTAAAAACAAAGGTTCCGGGGCGCCTGGCTGGCTCAGTGGGTTAAGCCTCTGCCTTCAGCTCAGGTCATGATCTCAGGGTCCTGGGATCAAGCCCCACCTCGGGCCCTCTGCTCAGTGGGGAGCCTGCTTCCCCCCTCTCTCTCTGCCTGCCTCTCTGCCTACTTGTGATCTCTCTCTCTCTGTCAAATAAACAAATAAAGTCTTAAAAAAAAAAAAAGGTTCCCAATATTTCAATTTTTCTTCCTGTTCAGTTGAGCTGCAGGAAATGGAAGCAGTTGAATGTGAATGTAAATACGGATGTCCTTACAGAACTGCTGTCATAAATTACATGACCAGGAAAAGAGCAAAACAATACAAAAGATCATAATCTCAAAATCTCCTACTACCATCACAAAAAACAGGTAATTTTTATAGAAATGGTGTTGATGATAACAGTTAAACTAATAAATAACAACCAGTGACTCTAATCTCCCTTAGCAAAGCCTGTAATTACACCCTGTTAAGCTTTCTCTGTTATAATATATGGCTATCTGGTTATATGAAGAAATAACAAAATCAGAACATCCCTTCGGGCAAAAGCAATTGCGCAGTGTCCAACAGTCTTTAAAATATTTATATGTGTTGACCCACTATGTCTTCTAGGAATCTACCCAAAGGAAAGACAAAAATTTGTCCACTCAATGTTATTTCTATAGAGACAAACAAACTGAAAAATCAAAATGTTCAACAACTGGGAACAGTTTAAAAATTATTTTGGAATGCCATGTATCCAGCAAAAAAGGTATTTACTAAGAATTCTGACAGCAAGAAAGAATTATCTTCGTTTAGGAAAAAAAAAAAAAACTTCTTGAATATACAAGGTAGACAACGTAGACAGCACTGGTTTTGGGCATAAAATGACCTGGTTGATGATCTGGGTCCATTCTTCCCTAGTGCCATGACTTAAAGCACATAATTTCTAGCCATCTATCCGTGCCCTCATTTGTAAAGTAGGGACATGAATATCCAGCGTATCTACCCCACAATGGTGTGTGTGTGTGTGTGTGTGTGTGTGAGAGAGAGAGAGAGAGAGAGAGAACCAAAGCAAAGTAATAAATCTAAAAACTTTTTGAAAGATGTTAAGAAAGTATCATAGTCATCATCAAAGCCGCTTTTGAAGGAATGAACAAAAAAAGGAAAGGAGGTATGGTAGTTTATATTCTTGCTAGATAAAGGAGAGAAGGGAAAATGATTTATAAAATTACCTGTTTACAGATGACCAGAGAGATGAAGCAGTGGCATTCATAAAGGATTGGAGCTGTACAAGGATACATTTTTGAGCAATGTGAGTCGCAGTTAAAAAGCCAGGTAAAATAATATGGTCCAAAGTCTCTAAGGAGAGGAGAACGGAAGATGGGTGATGGAGAAAGGTAGTGTGTGTGAGGGAACCAAGGCAACCAGATAAAAGGACTCAAGTTTAAGATTCTCCTTACGGGTGGGGGTGCAGGCGTGGCTCAGTCAGTTAAGCTCTCGACTTATTTCAGCTCAGGTCATGCTCTCAGGGTTGTGAGATTGAGATTCTCGCTCCCCCTCTTCCTCTGCCCCTCCCTGCTGCCACGCTTACGGACATGTGCTCTCTCTCTCTCTCTCTAAAAAAAAGTCTCCTTAAGAGTGTAAGTCCAGGACCAAGACTACTTAACAAAACTATGTACAAGTAGAATATATCATGAGATGCAGGTTGTATCTATTGTTCCCAAGACACTGTCATTACCATTACCTTAATTAAGTGGATTACCTAATTTTTATAAATCAGGATTCTTAGCTTGCCCTTCCTTTAAAGGAAAAAAGTCCTTTCCTCATTAATGAAGAAACAGGTAGGTGTGGATGACTTGATGGTATTAAAGAAAGGAAAATAAGTCAAACTCATACTTAGAAATTACTGGGGTTATTTCTGAATCTTACATCAGTTAATCACATGGCTGCTTTGAACCCAACCTGACAGAATTAAGTGTGACCACGTTCCGCAAGAGTGCTCACTTCATGCCAGTGGGAGGCAGAAAAGTATTCTTGTCAAATGTGATAAAGGGAAATCCAAAGGGCTGAAAACAACTAAGCCAATAAGTAACACCATCAAAAGAACTTTATTGTTGAATTTGCAACCTTTTTCCTTAAATGTTTAGCATTCACTTTAATATAACAAATACTTTATACTAAGACTGAAAAGATGACACAAGGGATGCTGTAAAATATTATGAAAGCACTCCATTGTTTCAGCTTAAACAGGAGTCGGCATTCATTACACAGATGCCACTCTGTGACATCCGTGACAAAGTCCAGGACCATGCAGGAAAGATCCAGGAGCCCGCCTCACCAAGTCCCTGCGTTGAGCTCTCACAACAACCCTCTTCTCAAAACTCCCTCAGTTCAGTCAGATATCACACATCCCAACACTCAAAGAGGTGATGCTCATTTTTTTCATAACACTCCTGCATGCACAGAAGGCCACAGCACTACTTAATACTGTTATAGTAACATAACGTTCTCACTTTAACCTTTTCCCTCTCCAGAGTAATCAGAATAATGAGTAGCTGTGGTCTGCAAATTCTTAACTATGAGCACAATGGACAAAATAAGAAAATCACTTCTATGAAATACCATAATGCTGACAAAGAAGATCAACATTTCAATATAAGATGCCCACTTTTCAAACACCTTTGCTTAAATTAAAATAACTTTTAAAGTGATTTAAGTTTTGTTGCCAAATGAATGATGGATTTCCTGTTCCAATTTGCACTATGCAGCCCGTAAAAGAATAAAGTAAATCTGTATGTGTTGAAATGGAAAGTTCTCTAAGATACACTGAGTAAAAAAGTGCAGGAGAGTTTGTAGAGTGGAGCGTCTCCTGTATAAAGAGTGTATCTCTGTGTGTCTGTGTTAGAAGGATTCACAAAAGGCTGGAGAGACATGTGAGTTAGAAACCACCTATATAATGAAAATCTAGCTCAGATAATTTTTAAAAGAAGTTAGTGGAAATTTTTACTGATCTTAAATAAATCTCTGACTACATTTCAAGCAAATATTACCTATTCTGTCATAAAAAGTAAAAATAACCAAGCTTCAAAGAAATAAAACTGAGACAAGTAATATCTATTTTTAAAAACATGCAAATCAGATTTAGCTAAATACCTTTGGTTACCAACCTCCTGTTACTGAATCCTCAGTCTATTTTAATTCCAATTGAAAACTGCCTTTTTTTTAGGATCATCCAAACCAGGTCAACTGGTCTTGGACATGTGTCAAATGGGAAGTCCAGGCTGGCCTGGCACTTACACAGCCATTAGGACTAGATGAGCAGGAAAAGCTCTAAGATTCAATAGCCTCAGACCAGCTATGCATAGTAATGACCATCCTCCAACTATCCACACACAGTGCTTTTGTTAACCTGTTTAGCCAGCCTGAGAAACTTTTAGACACAATCCTATTCATATAGTCAAAACTTCATCAGACCCTCTTGTGATTTTTCACCTTTTCTTTATGTATATATTTTTAAAGATTTTTATTTATTTATTTGACAGAAAGAGAGATCACAAGTAGGCGGAGAGGCAGGCGGGGCGGGGGGGAGCAGGCTCCCCGCTGAGCAGAGAGCCCAATGTGGGGCTTGACCCCAGGATCCTTAGATCATGACCTAAACTGAAGGCAGAGGCTTAACCCACTGAGCCACCCAGGCACTCCAACTTTTTTTTTTTTTTTTAAGATTTTGTTTATTTATTTGATGGAGAGAGATATGGAAAGACAGGGAACACAGGCAGGAGGAGTGGGAGAGGGAGAAACAGGCTTTCCGCTGAGCAGGAAGCCCCATGTGGGCTCAATCCCAGGATCATGACCTGAGCCAAAGGCAGATGCTTAAATACTGAGCCACCCAGGCACCCCTGTTCTCTAGTTCTAAATGTATTCATCCATACACAAAAGGACAGGAAACCTACCAGTTAAGTGCACCACTAGCTTGCTAACACCCATTACCAGAGTCCGCATGGTTTTACTCTTGTTACAGCCAACAGCTGCCAAAGTGTTACTCCTTTTAGACCTTGAACCTGAGCTCCCTGATATTTATTATGGCCAATTTAACTTAATGGTACTATGAAAATAATGTTTTAAAGATATCATGTTATTCAAAGCAGAGTTCCTCCCTCTGAACAAGAAGAAAATGTCAAAGCAAACCAAAAGAATTACATTACAGCTAAAAGCTAAAAGGTGGATCATGGATTCTGAAAGACATGGCCTTTAGGATTTGTCACTTAAGACATACTGGGGCTGACCCTGTTAACTTATTTTGTGTTGTTAAAATAAACCAGATAATCTTATCTAAAAACCAGTCAGGCAAAATAAAAACAGCAAAACATTTAAATTGATATAAGACCAAGACAGACAAAACATATTTTATCACACATCAAACTACAAATATCTTTTAATACGTCATATGTGATCTGGGCTAAATTTTAAAATACATTATTTCAATATTTCTGATGGCCTTTACCTATCTGACACAATATTGAGTTCTAGATTAATAATTTGATCATTAAGGTACTGCATACTTAACATAAAGGGTTATACTGATTAAGTATATAATTCTTAATCTATGTCACATGATGAGATAATACACATATAAAGCTACACATTAGTATGTTGACTTTATTTCATAAAATTTCTTAAAATTCTGCTAAGTTCTAAATTTGGCCCAAACATTGGCCACATAAAAAAGGGGAAAAGTTTCTTTCCTTCTAGAGACCTCATCTATTAAAAATGAAACCTAAATTAATTCTTACAAAACCCCCTGAGGTAAACACTATCCTTACAGGTGTGGGTATCAGATCAAAGAGAAAAGCAAAAGCAAAAAGATGTCATGGTTCACATTCAAACTCAGGATGACATTTGGTTCTGTGCTCTAATTACTACGGCAGCAGAGAAAGGTTGGTTGGGCTCCAACATCTCATACTTGAAATGGAACAAAGAGGTGTGTTCCCAACAGGAACTACTGATTTCCTGATAATACCCACACATCATCTCCATCTGTGGCCTTAGGTGATTCGCTAATCTCTGATGGGCTCACTGTCCTATGCAAACGAGTGGAATCATTTGTAAGGTTGGGACATATCTTTAATGAGCTGCTCCTGTGTGTTTAACACAGAGTCAACATGTTCTATATCTCCAGAAGACTAAATTCAGCTCTGGTCTTACACCAGGACATTAAGTCTAGAGCTACATATAAATTCTACTTAGTGTATGGGTTTTATTTTTTTTTTTTTAAAGATTTTATTTATTTATTTGACAGAGGGAGAGATCACAAGTAGGCAGGAAGGCAGGCAGAGAGAGAGAGGAAGGGAAGCAGGCTCCCCACGGAGCAGAGAGCCCGATGCGGGGCTCGATCCCAGGACCCTGGGATCATGACCTGAGCCGAAGGCAGAGGCTTTAACCTCTGAGCCACCCAGGCGCCCCAGTGTATGGGTTTTAATTCCAGCAAACGTGGAAAACTGTGAGAAAGGCTGAAGTATAAAATTCAAGTTTAGCTCAGACTGAAATTTAGTTGCCAACCAAAGGAAAAAGAAAGAAAGAAAAAGAATTAAAATAACCTTACCAGATGGGATAAACAAAAAGAAAAAGAAATCAATATATTGATTTATCAAGAAATCAATATATTAATCAACTTAAAATAATTTCAGGTTCAACAACTGGGCATTAGATTTAGCTCCAGCTTCTTGGCCCTCAAAGTACATGGGGAAGTGAGACAAACTATTTGATTCCTACTCTTTGAAAAGACGGTATATCTAACTTGTAAAAGTAGATTCCCATGTGGGTTCTGGTCCATAAAAAGGCTAAAATGTTATGACATCAAAATTTGATCAACCTGTAATTTTATATTAAAGTCTAAATTCCTGGGGTTTTTTGTTTGTTTGTTTTTTATTTGACAGAGATCACAAGTAGGCAGAAAGGCAGGCAGAGAGAGAGGAGGAAGCAGGCTCCCCGCGGAGCAAAGAGCCCGATGCAGAACTCGATCCCAGGACCCCGAGATCACGATCCGAGCCAAAGGCAGAGGCTCAACCCACTGAGCCACCCAGGAGCCCTAAATTCCTGTTTTGTTTTGTTTTGTTTTGTTTTTTTTAAAGTGCTTTCACTGGAAATGATGATCACAGTAATGGCCCTCTAGCAGCTGGTGCTGTAACAATTACAACAATGATTTGCTCCTTTGGCCACAACCATGATCCCTCAATCATTTCTCCAATGGGGGCCACAAGTGGCATCTTTAAAGAGAGAACACCACCATGCTGTCAATGTTACTAAGAAGAAAAGAGAAAGGAAGGAGCTTGAGGATCTTGGAAGATCATTAGCCCCAACCAGCATTTATTTCCACTGTAATATTCAAGTTCCTCCTCTTAACCTCTTCTTTCTTCTTGATGATCCTAAATCACTCAATTGTTAAAAGTTCAGTAACACAAAGAATCCTCCCACGGGCTCACAAGAGTCTGCCATATCTGGACCATTTACGCAAATCTAGGGACCCCATCTCCCATCACTCTCCTCCTAACCCACCGGCCTCACACACTTAGCAGCTGCTCAAATACACTAAGCTTCAGGAATCTTGCACCAATCATTTCCTGTGCCTGAGACACACTATTCCTAGACTTTCTCATGAACTGGCTCCCCGCTCATCATTCCAATGGTTTCAGTTCAAATGGTACCTCTTCAGAAAGGCTGTTCCTGACCACCCTGGAGAGAGCAGCACTCTCTTACTTTATTATTGTTGTTGTTGTTGTTGTTATTATTATTTTCAAAATGGCGAATAACACACTATGACAATTACTTACTAAAGAAAATCAGCCATCTTAAAGTAACTGGCAGGATTGTCACATTTTTAAATTAATAAGACATTTAGCAATCATTTTATTTAGTTGAGTGACTTCAAAGGTGAAGGAAATAGTTCTGAAGATTGATTTTCCCTTATACTTCACTTCCCTAGACCACACCCCAACTCTCCAAACTTATAATGTTCTACAAAAATAGGCACAAAATCCAGTTGGATAGTAGGGGCTATAAACATAGAACCCAGCAGCTGGGTTAAGACGGAATAAGCGTTAACATGGTCCTGTTATGGGTGACTGCCCACCACCAGGTAGAGAGAAACAACCTGCAGGATAGAAAGATACCTTGTTCAAAGCATTCCCTAAAAAAGGTCCTTCTGATCTTCAGTGAAATGCCTAGCAGGGAAATAACCACAGTACATGCATTTAAAAAATGCACTGGGGAACTCTGAATCTTGTGTGAGTACAGTACAGCAGCAGTACTAACAGAACAATCGCTAAAGCTGTTTCACCAGTATATTACTTCAAGGTTGGTTTGCTTGGGGCAGGGGCGCACAGGGAGGGTGGGCAGTGTATCTGAACATTTAAGTCTAGCTTTGCTCCGTTGGTATTCTATAGCTATAGCTACAAAACAAATTCTAAGCCTATAGATTACATTTTTATTAAGCAAATGAACTCAAGAAACAATTTTCTTTAAAATGTTTTTCCCGGGGTGCCTGGGTGGCTCAGTGGGTTAGGCCTCTGCCTTCACCTCAGGTCATGATCCCATGGTCCTGGGATTGAGTCAATGGGCTCTCTGCTCCACGGGGAGCCTGCTTCCCCACCCCCCTGTCTGCCTCTCTGCCTACTTGTGATCTCTGTCAAATAAATAGATAAAATCTTTTTTAAAAATAAAAATGTTTTTCCCATACTGGGGTGCCTGGGTGGCTCAGTCAGTTGAGCATGTAACTCTTGGTTTTGGCTTGGGTCTTGATCTCAGGGTTGTGGGATGGAGTCCCAAGTCAGGCTCTGTGCTCAGTGCAGAGTCTGCTTGGGATTCTCTTTCCCTCTACCCCATTCTCTCTCTCTCCCTCTCCAAAACAAATAAATAAACCTTTAAAATAAAATAAAAGTTCCTTCCTATATCTACTTTTCAAACACAGCTAGGACAGAGTTTAAAGTATAACACTGCTTGTCCTTTTGTTCTCTGAAGCCACAAAACAGAAATGCAGGCAGACCACCGGCAGTATCTGGCAAATCAGTGGAAAACTAAAAAGAAGCAGGGAGAAGAGCAGATGAGAGAAGCACACCTGGCACACAGCGTATATGCGGATTTTCAGCTTTCAGACATGAAATGTACAAGGTTAAAATCTAAGATCTCGAAGCACAGGAGATACTAAAAGGAGGAGGAAAAAGCTGAAAAAATAGTGAGACTGGGACCAAAGCAAATTTCTAGACTATCCTAACCTGCCATAAGTCATTTTTATGCACCTCTATGAACTAAAATGAGGATGTCAGTTTTATTTCAGACAAAACTTAACAAACTGTCTCATGAAAAATCTTCCCTCCCCATGAGACACCTCCACAGCCTCTAACAGGGCAGGTATCCAGAAGAAGGAGTGGAGAAAAAGTAACTGCATTAATCAGTCATCAAGTAAATATTTGAGTAAGGCCCAGATAGCAAGGGAAAGGCTAAACAAGTGGGGTCTAAAGGCTGCGCAGTCGGTAACAGAGTATCCACTGAATCCAAGAGGACAAGGGAATACTTGTATTAAATCATCACACTGTATACCCTAAAAAAGATAAATGAATAAGGGGACAATGGAAAGGGTAAGAGAAGAGACAAGGGGCTCCTGATTTGGTATCAAGCTCCAATTTTATCTAGAAGCTTCGTATATACTTCCATCTGGAATGCAGAAAAACACCTGCCTAAAATACAAAGGTGTAAAAACAAAGTAGTTGCATCTGGAAGAGAAAGACACCTAAGAGCAGACCAGTTTATAAGTTCTAATTAATGTATACTACTTATTTTATGATATATTCGCCTATGGTTCAAAATCTAAAGATACAAGAAGATATACACATATAGTGAAAATATCATTCTCTCTCCTATTTTCTAGTCTAGTGCTTTCCTGAGAATCTGCCCAAAGACACATACACAAGCAAACCACAGTTTCATGTGGGCACATTTTGACCTAGATATCTGTTAATAACCTTTTTCCCCAGTAGTCTTTCTTTTAATCAAACTCACTGGCATCACATATCTATAGATCACAACTTTCCTAAGAAGCTGACTCCTTTAAGATGTTAAAAATGTCTCGAGAGAAGCAGCAGAGTAAAAGTGCTGGACTGGGATGGAAGTCTGGGCTCCAGCCTCAGCTATGCGCAAATTTGGGAAAGTCCCACTACTCTGGCATTCTCCCTCATCTTCTTGGCCACCTCTCAGGTCCAGGTCAATGTCAGCTCCTGCCTGGATTTGCCCCAGTCCCTCTATCTCTTCCAAATAATCCACCCCCTTGCTGTCTCCAAGCCATTCTACTCAAGACTGAGCTGAAATAATTTTTAAAATGCAAATTGTGTTTTTATGTAAACGCTCAGCTCCTTTGCAATTCTTTTTGCCATTCTGGTGAAACCGAGAACAGGTTACATGATCAAACACAGTGAGATTGGCAGAGCCTTCGGAGATCACTTCTGGAGTCAGAGCCCCTCACCGAGACAGGAAGACAGAAGTCCACAGACACGTTAAGTGGGCCACATCTAGAATGCAAAGGTTCGCAGAATGCCACCATGTGAGAACTGGAAGGTCATTCCTTCACTTATTCATTAATGTTTACTGAAAGCTGGGACCTATGCTAGGTGTCAAGAACGGCATTGAACAGACAGATAAGATCCCCGACTTTATAAAGCTTATATTTCCAGACACATTTCTGGAAAAGAAATAAATACTCAAGGTAATTGCAATGGGTCCAGATTATTGTAGTCCATTTCCAGTCAATGTCTCTGTGTCTTCTCTTGGCCTCTGCCCTATTTTTCCACACACCAGACAGAGTGAGTTTTTAAAAACTGAATCAGATCACGCCTATACTTTGTTCAAAACCTCTCACACTCAGAATAAAAACCAAATTCCTTACCATATGGCCTGTGAGGTCCCAAGTGATCTGGCTCTTTTCCCTCTGCTCTTCCTCATTCACTTCACTCTGGCCCCATAACTGCTGACCAGTCTCCCAAGGACCCTGCTTGTTCTTCCTCTGGGACTCACTTGTTATTTCTTCTGCCTAGAACACTCCTCCCCCATGGTCTTCACATAATGCTCTCTGACTTCACGTACATCGTTGCTGAAATGTCTCCTCTGGCCATCGTCTAGAATAGCATCTCTCACTTCAGTCTGAACCCTATGCCTACTTTTTTTATATACACAGCAGAAATCATAGTCAGAATAGGAGATATTTGTGGTCTTTCTGTTTCCCCGCTATATGTAAGCTTCCTGAATGCGTCTACCTTGTTCACTATCTCCCCAATGCCTGGAACAGTGTCAGGGACAGACCAGGCACTTAATAAATATTTGCTGGAAAAGAAAAATAGATGATATGACGAAGAATAGACGGAGGTGGTTAAGTGGCCATTTTGGGAAGAGTGATCAGAAAGAGGGCTCTCAGAAAAGGTGACAGTTAAGCTGTAATGTAAAGAACAATAAGGACAAGAGCCAGTCCATGTGGAGGAAGTGCAAGTGCCCAGGCCCTGGGGCATGGGAAAGCCTGGTGTGAAAGGGGACAAGCGTAGGCACTGCCTAATGAGGACAGGGGAAAGCAGAAGCACTGGAGAAGATGGCAGGACCTTGACAGCTACGGTAACAGAATAAAATGGGGGTTAGTAATGTATTCTACATGAAATGCCATCATTAAGGACCAGGCAAGGAGTTACATGATATGGTTAAATGTTCTTTTTTTTTTTTTTTTAAGATTTTATTTATTTATTTGACAGACAGAGATCACAGGTAGGCAGAGAGGCAGGCAGAGAGAGGAAGGGAAGCAGGCTCCCCACTGAGCAGAGAGCCTGATGTGGGGCTCAATCCCAGGACCCTGGGATCATGACCTGAGCCGAAGGCACAGGCTTTAACCCACTGAGCCACCCAGGCACCCCTGGTTAAATGTTCTTAATAGAGCACTCTACTTACTATGAGGAGAACAGTGTATAGTAGACAACTACCAAGCCCAAAGACCAATTAGGAAACTCAAGCAGTTATCAGTTGAGAAATGACAGTGAATTAGCAGTGGAAGTGCAGACAGAGAAGTGAATGTATTTGAGAGAAGTATTCAGGCAAAATTGATAAACCATGCTAATGGCTGGATGGGGACAGGGAAGGATTTAAAATGATTCCCAAGATTCTGACTTGAGCAACTAGGTATATAAGGCTCCATTTACTAAAATGAAAAAGAATTGGACAGGGGAGCCAGAACTCTCCTGTGCACCCTTAAAGTACGGATCACCTGGTGACTGATCTTCAGGTAGAACTCCGAGGACAGGTCTGGGCTACAGATACATATACGGTAGTGACCAGCATAAAGACAGAATTGAAAGCCATGGGAGTGGGTGAAATCACCTAGGGAGAGAGTGCAAATAGAAAGAAGCGAGGCCTCAAACTGAGCTCGTGGGCAAGCCAGCAACTTAGAGGTCAGGCCAAGCAAGGGAAGGCAGTAAAAGAGAAGAAGAGCTGGTTTGTGAGACAGAATGAAAATGATGAGATTCCATTACTAAGGACCTTGGTGCTCTTAGCAAGAACGGCTTCGGTAAAGTCATGAGGAATGAAAGCCAGAGTTAAAAGAGTGAATTGAAGAAAAAAAAAGGTAGGAGAAAGAAGAGACAACTCTTTTGAAAGGTTCTGCTGTGAAGGGGAGAAAAAAATATCACTAACTACAGTGAGAAGCCGATTTCACAACAGATGATCTCTTTCTAAAGATGGAGCATACCAGAGCACATCTGTATCCAAAAGGGATGCTCCAGCACAGAGAGCCTGAAGAGGGTGGGGAGAGAAGGAGGGTGGGGAGCCACAGAAGTGGCATGGTCTTTGTGGAGAAGATCGGGGACGCTCAGCACAAAAGGACTGAAGCAGTGGCTGGGGGCTAGATGAAATGAATAACTGCTCCACTATAACCAACTGGACGGACAGGAGAGAAGAGTAGCCTCCGCTGCCCCCAAAATGCATAGATGTGGTGGAGGGCAGGAGAGGGCATCCCTCTGGACAGATGTCTATTGTCTCAGAGAAGCGTGAAACAAAGCCATCAGCTGAGAGAATGGAGTCTGTAAGGTTTGAAGAAAAGGTATGAAATAGTCCTCTCAGAATCCAAGAATACAAATTATCAGTGGGATTTCCTGGCAGTGGTGAGCCCCTTGGAGACTTGTGGTTGTGTCTACGTAGAATTCTAGTAACACTTTCCGCATATAGTAAATATTTCTTTCAATCAACTTTATTATCAAAATTTATACCAAGAATTAGATTTGTGATACCATCTTTGATCACTGATATAATGTAAGTAAACGTTCCTCCCTCCACACAAACAATAGAATAACATGGGCTCTCTACACGTTCCCAGAATTTGACTCAGTCATCTGATTATCAGCATCTTTAACAAAGAAACCAGACAAAAAAACAAGCAGAAAGAAAAAAATTATATAATCAGGGGAAATGTGACCACAGAGTGAATATCTTATATTTCTGGATGAAATTATAGGCTGATGCTTGAGATAATACTTTAAAATAAAGGGGGCGTGGAGGAGAAAGTGAAAGTGAGTGGAGGGTATTAATGAAATTAGAGTAGCCACCATGTGTTGGTAATTACTGATATTGGGTGATGGGTATACAGAGATTCCTTATACTGCTCTACCTACTCTGGTATATGTTAGGAAATCTTCACTTAAAAAGGCAAAAACAGGAGCCCCTGAGTGGTTCGGTGGGTTAAAGCCTCTGCCTTCAGCTGGGGTCATGATCCCAGGTCCTGGGATGGAGCCCCGCATCGGGCTCTCTGCTCGACGGGGAGCCTGCTTCCCCCTCTCTCTCTGCCTGCCTCTCTGCCTACTTGTGATCTCTGTCTGTCAAATAAATAAAATCTTTAAAAAAAATAAAATAAAAAGGCAAAAACGATAACAGAAGAAATCCAGAACAATAAATTATTTTATGCTTCCAATATAAACAAATTTTCCAAAGTTTCACAAATTTCTGGTTTGCTTCCTTAACAACTAATCAGGACAAGAAGCTAATCAGCTTTCCAAACAAAACCTGCTTCATTTCCAAAGTTCCTCCCCTTTTCTTTTGTCTCTTTTGGAATGAAGCCTGAGCCAGTGTGCCATGAGTCTTACTGCAGTGAGGCCTGCCTGAATCCAGCACAGCCTGAGATGAGGGAGGGGACCACTGCCTGACTTGGGCACTCAGCTGCAGGCTCTCACACTAGACTCTGATTGGATCACTATTAAAAGCAGCATTTTAGCCTCAAGAAAAGAAGGAGAAAAAAGTAAAGTATCAGTTATCATCTTTTCTTCCCTGCCTCCATAATTTTCTAACCTCCACAGCGCATGGTACCACCGTAACAGGCAAGCCTACCTTCATTAATCTCCCTTTTAGCCAACCACAAGTAAAGTAAGGACTGGGTCCAGAGCATGCCTAACAGCAGCAATGGAGTGAATAGTCCTGTGCTTCCCAGTGTCCCCAGTGCCTTGGTGAGGTTAATTTATACCAGAAGCAGCTTTTAAGGACACTTACCATTGTGGTGAATATGGGTAGCAAATGGATGTTATGGAAGAGAAATCAGCACTGGATAATCCCCCTCCTGGGACAGGGGGTCAAGCATATTTCTTTTCTTCTGTTGGCATTCTCCTCCATCCCTCCCACATCTCCTTTCACCCCACCCTCTTCTAAAACCAAACTTGTGGCAAATAAGATGAACTAGACACCGTAAGGCTGGAAAGAAGCAAAATCCTATTGGATGCCACTGCTCTAGTTCAGCCTGTCCATCTGAGGGCAACCTGACTGGTTTTACTGACAGAACTGGTTGCCCAGGAGGGTATACATGATCTCTGAGAGCCACAAAAAAACATTTCTTTGCAGTAGCAGTCTTAGAAGTTTTTTAGCTTATGAATACATATCTGTTTCAGCGATTCCCCAATCTGGCTAATTAGAAGAGTTTCTAGAGGCATTTTTCTAAGACTCAGGTGGGGCCCAGAAATCTGTATTTTTAAGTCATCAGACAGTTGTACTCAGGTTTAGAGACTAACGATACATTATGACTTAAGGTACAAACATAAGTCATAGTCAAAAGAGTAACCTACCTCTAAAATCTTTAATTGTTCTGAACATAAAAGTATTTTCGCCAAAACAAAACCATAATTCTAGATGACATACAAAGTAAAACCAAACCCTTCACTCAGCAAAACACATTAATAAAGAGCTAATAAATAAAAAGGAAGGACTTAGATAAAGCAGGATCTTGGGGCACCTGGGTGGCTCAGTCATTAAGCATCTGCCTTCGGCTCAAGTCACGATCCCAAGGTCCTGGGATCCAGCCCTGAGTCAGGCTCCCTGTTCAGTGGGGAGTCTGCTTCCCCATCTCCCACTCCCCTTGCTTGTGTTCCCTCTCTTGCTGTCTCTGTCAAATAAATAAAATCTTTAAAAAAAAAATCCTCTATTTAATAAAAATAATAATAAAGCAGGATCTTTTATGACTGGCATCATTAACATTTGGAGCTAGACAATTCTTTGTTGATAGGGGCTATGCTATGAATTGTAGGATGCTTCTATCCTTTGAACACAAATTCTGTGAAAAACTCAATGTAACAACATAATTAGTGATTTTGTTGAAATGAAGGCAAGCTCTGAGTTTCTACTAGCCAGTCACATTCCCCCAGGTTATGTCAACCAAAAATGTCTCTAGACCTGGCCAAATGTCCCATGAGGAACAAAATCACTCCAGTCCAAAACTACTGGACTAAAGGAACTTGGCAAAAAATAGAGAAAAGGTTAAAGTAGATTGGGGGTGAAGATAAAGAAAATAAAACTGTCTTCAAAATGTAAAGCAATACCAAGAGGAGCACTGTTCTTAGCTCTTTATTTTTATTAAAAACACAACTGATGGAAATGGACTTAAATTACAAAAGGGAGCATCTAGAGGACTCAAAAGGAAAAACTTCTTAACTCCTGAGGTTTATTACAGCCAGGAAACTGGGAGGCCTTTCCTGGAGATAATTAGAATGAAAAGCCTATGATATGACTCAAAAGGTGTGGGGCTACAGTGTGTAGGTCTGTACACAGACAACCAATGGGGGGACCTTTTGAGCCTGAGAATCTCTCCAGCCCTGGAGCCTGAAAGACTCCTTCAGAAAAAAAGCACTTGACTCATAGTTAATATCTCCCTGTGGACTCAGGTCCATGTGATATGACCAATTCCTGAACGCACACATAGTAAACCAACAAGGCTAGCAGGTTTGTGGCCCTTCCCTGTGCTTTTGTCCCTCAAGGTCAAGGTGAGACTATGAAGCGGTCTTTTCCTTTGAGCTCAAGGTCACTCCCAGCATTTGCCTAGTACCTCTCAGAGGCCGGCAGGTGGAGTGGGGATTTGACCAGTAATGGTATTCAGCCCAGATCTGTGCACCTCCAGGATGTATGTAGCTCACCAAAAGAAAAAGGCAAAAAGGAGAAATTAGAGAAAAGAAAAAGAACTAAGTCAAGTCAGAAAGTACTTTACTATAAATCAGCAGTTCCTAAAAATGTGGCGCATGGGCTTCTAGAGGTCCCTCGAGAACTTATGGAGGTCCACAAAGGAAAATAAATATTTTAATAAAGATATTAAGACATTACTTGCCTTTTTTACTGTGTAAAAGTCTATTTGGAATTTTATCTCTCATTCTTTATCCATAACAATGGATTTCAAACTTCATACTCTTAAATTATTTGCACTGATGGTGTAAAAATAATGGTGAGTGAAACTGCTGGAACCTTAGCATAAATCAAGATGGTGGCGACCTAGGCCACGGACTCACAGTGGAAGTTATTGATTTTATTACAACTGAACGCCTGAGTGAACATCTTTTTAATAGTCTGTCTTGTCTCAAGGAAAAGCACTTACATAACTGAGTTATGAGCAGAACCAGATGCCCGTTTAACACCATTTCTAGTTGAAGGAACAAATGATGGACAAACTACGGTTATTCAGACTTGAATATCTGGCAGATCTTTTCTTGAAAATGAAGGAAGTGAGTCTGTTACTGGCGACACTGATGACAATGATGAATTTCAGTGAACTAACAGTGATTTCAAGCAAAAGTCAAAATTCTGGAAACTTAAGCTTGACAGCTTCCTAATACTTACCAGTTTTTCCCTTATGAGATTGAAGGTGATATTAACAAGTAAATTTTGGTACTGTATAATGAAATGTGTCATAATTTACAAGATGTACATAACTGTGATTAAATTAAAATGTTAATTGTTATGTTAAAAAAAATCGCATGTGGGTAATAGCTCCATTCAAAGTACAAGACAGGTTGAAGGATTTTAGTGTAACATAGTATGAGATATTAATCTACATGATTTCATACTCTACAGTGTAACTAACCTTCAATAGACTACCACTTGAGTTTGGATGTAGTATCAAAGGAGAATATCCATAGTTATATAAGAAAACTACTAAAATATTCCCGATTTTTGGGGACACCCACTGGCTCAGTGGGTAAGTGTCTGGCTGCAGCTCAGGTCATGATCCCAGGGTACTTGGATCAAGTCCCATATCCCGCTCCTTGCTCAGCGGGAAGCCTGCTTCTCCTTTGGCCTGCCACTCCCCCTGCTTGTGCTCTCTCTCTTCCTGACAAATAAATAAGTAAAATCTTTAAAAATAAATAACTATAAAATATTCCTGATTTTTCCAAGTGAGGCCAGATTTTCTTCATATACTTCAACAAAACAATTTATCATAATAAACTAAATGAAGAAGCAGACGTGAGAATCTAGTCATTATAGTCACGAAAATGTAAAACAGTTCTTTTCTTCTCACCAAACTTTTTTTTTGCTTTGGAAAGTATAATTATTTCTCATAAAAATATATTACTTGTGATAACATACAACAGAGTTGTTATTTTAAATAAATTAAATATTTTTAAAATACTTGTTTTAATTTCTAACATGGTAAATAATAGATATGACACACTTAAAAACTCTCTGAGCCTCAGTAATTTAAGAGTGTAAAGTTTGAAAACCATTCTTATAAAGAACAAAAGGTAAAATTTTTAAATAGTTTTTAAAGAAACTGCAATGATTTATAAATAGGGGACTGTTTCATCTTTTTAAAAGTTGTAAAAATTCAAAAAGGAACAAAAAGAACTGATATACAGAGAAGCCTGGACGATCTCTAGAGAACTATGCTGAATGAAAAAAACATCTAGGGGCACCTGGGTGGCTCAATGGGTTAAGCAAATGCCTTTGGCTTAGGTCATGATCCCAGGGTTGTAGGATGGAGACCTGCATCCGGCTCCCTGATCAGAGGTAAGCCTGCTTCTCCCTCTTCCTCTGCTGCTCCCGCTGCTATGCTCTCTCTCCTGCTATGCTCTCTCTCTGCCAAATAAATAAAATCTTGAAAAAATTAAAAAAAAAGAAAAAAAATCCAATCTCAATAGATTACATACACTAATTCTACTTATATAATACTCTTGGAATGATAAAATTATAGAAATGTAAAACAGGTAAGTGGTTGCTGTGGGGGAGGGTGGAGATAATCTGGGAGGGGAAAGCAGGTCTGGTTATAAAAGGACAACAGGAGGGATCCTTGAAGTGATAGAAATATTTGTATCAATGTCAACATTCTAGTTGTGATACTGTACTACAGTTATGCAATATGTTACCACGAGAAGAACTGAGTAAAAGTAAATGGAATCTTTCTATATATTTCTTCATAACCACATGTGAATCTATAATCTCAAAATTTTAAATGTAGTATTTAAAGTTATGAAGCAGAAATCAAAAGAATGTAGCAGGATTGTATCAAAAATCTAGAAGCTATAAATCCTACCTACCAAAGTCAAACTGATTAATGATACCTTTAAACTATTAATTTTCATATTTTAGGAATAAAAATTATTCTTCAAAGCACCTATCATAAGTATTAATTCATTACAGTTCCTACAACATGGCAGACACTGCCAGGAAAAGAGAACAGAAAAATGAATAGGACATGGAATCTGCCCTCAAGGTGTGCACAGTGTAGCAGGGATGACTGAATGGAAAATGAGTTCTCGGAATGCAATCTGGAATGTGCAGTAACAGAAGTCCAAACAATGTCGGATGGGGACATAACTGCATAGGAGACAGGTGGACTTGATGGAAAAGGTGACAAGTGAGCAGAATCCTAAGGATGAAGAGGCTGTTACAGGCAGAAAAGAGGGGAGAAAAGGGCAAAATACAATGCAGGATCTTTAACAAGAGAGGACATGATTAGTCTTGTGTTTTATAAAGAAATCCGACAACAGTACGGGAGGAAGAGACAAGTGAGATGGCTACCAAGTTAATATAAGTGAAAAACAGGACAGGCAAGATCTAGGGGGGCAGTGGAGGACTGAGAAAAGGAAACAATTAAAAGTGATGTTTTGGAGGGAGAAACGACAGGACTTGCTGAGCTAGGGTTAGCCAAACTTTTTCTGCAAAGGATCAGACAGTACATACTTAAGCTCTGCAGGCCACAAAGGGTCCCTCTGTTTTTGTTTTTTTTTTTAAGATTTTATTTATTTGACAGATGGAGATCACAAGTAGGCAGAGAAGGAGGCAGAGAGAGGGGCGAGGAAGCAGCCTCCCTGCTGAGCAGAGAGCCCGACATGGGGCCCGAGCCCAGGACCCTGGGACCATGCCCCGAGCTGAAGGCAGAGGCCTTAACCCACTGAGCCGCCCAGGTGCCCCGAGGGTCCCTCTGTTTAAAACAACTTCTTAAAAATACACAAAAACAGGGCACCTGGGTGGCTCAGTCATTAAGTGTCTGCTTTCGGCTTTGGTCAGGATCCCCGGGGTCCTGGGATCAAGCCCCAGAGCAGGCTCCCTGCTCAGTGGGAAGCCTGCTTCTCCCTCTCCCACTCCCCCTGCTTGTGTTCCCAATGTGTGTCTGTCTGTCTCTCTCTCTGTGTCAATTAAATAAATAAATAAAATCTTAAACACACACACATATATACTTGGCTCCCAAGTCTCTGCCTGGATTTGACCCAGCAGTCACAGCTGGCTGACCCCGGACCTGGGAGATAAACAATAAAGAGGGAGGAAAAGCTAGAGGTGACACCCAAGTTTCTAGCCTAACCTAGTGGACAGGCTGAGATGCCGCTAAAACTGTGAACACACAAAGGCAAGAGTTTTTGAGGAGCTATTAAGAGAGTGGGCAGAAGAGGTTCCGTTTGTTCTTAGATGGCCCAGATGAAACTGTGAAACAAAGTGTCGGATATACTTATACGGAGTTCAGAGCAGAGGTCTAGGGAGGAGAGAGAAAGACTTGGAGATCATCAAGATATGAAACAGTTAAAACCATGTAAGCAGCTGATGGTGAAGTGAAAAGAAAATGGTTCACTGGTGAACACTAGGTGGGGTGGAGCGAGAACCGGAGTCTGAAGAACACAAAGAAGAGACAGAGAGGCAGGTATATTTTAAAATGCCAAGGGATCGCGCAAAACCAAGTTGTGGACCTTACTGCCGGGAAAGAATGCTAAATCACAGATGTTTCAGAAAAAGCAGGAAGAACTGCCTATGGAGAGACAATTCTCATGATTCTGGTAAACAAATATTTGCCACAATGTCTGAGAGAGGCCAACTGTTTTAAGGTCTGTTGCCCAAAACAAAGGTTTATTCTCTGGACTACTTAGGCTCCCATGTCCTACCCTGGCACCAGCCAATTCTTTGTGCAAAGCATGCATGGAAGATGGAACCAGGTACTAGAGAGGCCATTTATTCCTCACATCCAACGTCTCTTTCCATGATTCCAAGTCCATCAGTTGTAACATCTCTGCCATTTCTTTGCCACTTAGAAGATTCCATCCTGGGAAAGGAAGCAACTGATCTGGTGGGCACATCGGGGGAAAATAAACAGTCCAGTCTTGCCCTGCTTCCTTGTACAAGTGAGCTACCTGCATGAGATGGGCTGGGTGGAGGGTCTGCGTACCACATACACCTTCAATTCAGCACCACTGTGAGCAGAGAGTAGGACTGCCTAATTCGGAAAGTAGGAAGCTAATTTTAAGCTCTCATACTATGAAAAGCACATCTCCAAAATGCCCTTCAAGTACTTACATAAAATTCATAAATATTTACCTCTGGTCACTTTAAAAATACTTAAGACAAATTATCTAAAGAAATGAATTTAGTGACTTCATGCAAAATACCTCCCACACTATCGTACAGTTCACCACGCTGTTTTTAGTAAAAAGAAGGGAAAATACACATTCTGTAGAACAAGGAAACGTAATCAAAATCAGAATAACCATTTTTAAAGAATGCCTCCCGTCTGGGTCCTGCCTCTTTGAACTATGAAAATCATGACACTCCATTAGAAAAACAAAACTGCCCTGAAATAGTACCTCAAGTGGTTAGTGCTATAGTGGCCTTCTCCACCCATCACTGTAAATACTGTCCAGGGCTCAAGGCACATCTCCGTTGTTTCTAACACCTATTGTACACCAAGGATAAGGTTATATAGACTGTGCTGGAGTCACCAGATGGAATGAATAAGAGTCAACATCAAGTTGTAGGTGGCTGTAGATGAGGTAGAGCAGGAAGAAATGGACTTAAAATGGGATGGCAGGTAGGCCAACTAGCACAGAGTGTTCTATTAAATCTGCAAGTCACTTGACAGCTACTCAATTTTATTTGTCTCTTAATGCCCTGAAGCACCCAGAAACAGAGGTTTACACAGTAAATGTTCTAGCAGTTATCTGTTTAATGAACTGGGTGTTTGTGGCTGATGAAGCCAGAATTCTGACTTCCAGATAAATGCTTGTATTTGAAGATTTTATGGAATTCACTTCTTCTGGACTATGTGCTAACAGTGGTGATCAGATTTAGAGGAATCTAAAAGGATACTTAACCATTTCGTTCTGCCCAAATGAAAGCATGGAACACCCTATGTAGCTTTATTTATTAGAGTTCACATGCAGAATAGCTCAAGTCTAATCAGTTTTGGGGCACCGAGAGTGTTCTTTGTTTCAACAGCACACTCTAGCCAAGATGCTGACACTGGGCATATTCTCAAACTCTCAACTGTCTCCTAGAGCTGCTCAGAACTGATTTAATACTATCAATGAAGAGTCACAGCACGAGAGGGGCTGGATCAAGATGCTTCATGAAAAGCAGCTACTTACATAAATGTTAATTTACAGAAGAAAGCACAAAATGTTTCCTGTTGTTTTAATACTGGCAGCATGATGGGGAAAAAAGCCACCAACATTTTAAGCAAACTCATTTAACAGATTTTCCAGCTTAGAGAATTGATAAATTAGAGCTCTAATTTTCACTATCTGGGAAATGGCAAAGATGCATAATGGAAAAGAGGAGATTCAGACAGTGTAGTAAATTGGAAGGTCCATCAAAACAGAGCCTGTGTTCTGCTCATTTTCTTACCCATCATAGGGCCCAGGAGCAGTGCTTAGAGCATCAGTCAATGTTTACTGACTCAAATTGCTACAAAAGCGCTCTCACTCAGCACACCACCAATTCAGCCCGCCGCAAGTTTAGCAATCCTTAACTCTGTCTTTAGCAAATGCTTTCAGTTCCACTTAACAGCAAAATATTTTTTTGAGGAAACATAACTCCATACTATATAAATGAAAAAACCAAAATCTCCTTTGTGTATTTTTTTTTTTAAAGGAACCATATACTACGCAGCAAAGTCTGAGGTAACTTTCTTCTTATTCTGGGAATAATATTTGTGTATCAGCATGGGATGGCCATCTCTGCTTTGAAGAGAAAAGGAAGATAAGAAAGGATGATAAAGTAGAACGATAGATCCAAGTTCGTGATTTTTTTTTTAAGTTTTGCTTTGTTTATACAGACTGAATGAAGACAAATGAGAAGTATTTTGTGGTAGAGCGGAAAGGGCACCCCAAGCAGAGCAGTATAACTGGAGCCGCGCTGTGAGGGACACAAAAGAGCAAACGTCTGTAACGTGGCCATACAGCTGCATCCATAAACGTATTCTCCTAAAGGACCAGTTAAACTAAAGGTTAAACTGAAAGGCAGATGCATTTTTTAAATAAACTCCCAGTCCTGGATGTATGTTAAAGTCATACATAAAAAGCCAAGGGTCACAAGAGAATTTGACTCCCATCTACCTACAGCCAAAATCATTCTTCAAGAGGCTGCCAACAATAATGCATTCTCAGTGAGGCTCTTCCTGGTGGTCTTGTCCTTCCCTAACTCCTCTCCCCGCATGTTGCCATGGCATTTTCTTTTTGGACCTCTACCAAATCACGTACATTATTAGCAAGCATAAAATCCAATTTCAATTCCTTTTTTTTTTTTAAGATTTTATTTATTTATTTATTTGTCAGAGAGCGAGAGAGAGAGAGAGAGAGAGAGAAAGAGAGAGAGCGTGTGCACAAGCAGGCAGAGTGGCAGGCAGAGGCGGGGAGAGAGAAGCAGGCTCCCTACCGAGCAAGGAGCCCCATGTGGGACTCCATCCCAAGATCCTGGGATCATGATCTGAGCGGAAGGCAGCTGCTTAACCGACTGAGCCACCCAGGCGTCCCTTAATTTCCTTATTATTACAGATCGGTTCCTGATTAGACTGGAAGCACTTTGTGGACAGGAACTGGGTCAGAGTCATTTTGCTATTCCCAGTATCCACTAAATAGTAAGCAGTCAGTAAAAGTTTTGTTGAGAATAAAGCCAAAACTTCTGAGAACACCATTTCACAAATTTAAAGCTGCTCAAGAAATTGTTCATGTATCATATATCTACTCATTGTCTGCCTATATCTTTACACCTTAGAATGATAGTAACTGTGAATTGTGTAAGACTGATGAATCACAGACCTGTACCCCTGAAACAAATAATGTTATATGTTAATAAAAATAATTTTTTAAATGTGGAAAAAAAAAGAATGACACCAACCACCTCATGCAGGACAATGTCTGTACGCAGTAGGTAATTAATAATTAATTAATACATCTAGAACACTCTTAGTGTTCAAATATACATACATAGGACAGAGAATGAATGTATACAATATACTACAGAATGTAAAAGACAAATTTCCTAGATCTGTTTTTAAGCTATGAAGATGTTAAATGACATATAAAGGGGGAAAAGAAAAACATAATGGAAAATTAGAGAACTTCCTCATTTTCAATCAGGACTTGGAAAATGTTCTAGAGTTGATTTTCAGAAGTGATTAAGGAATCATGACATAGTAAAAATCCAGCCAAACTACTGAATCTCTCATATACAGTATCCTATAACTTCATTCATAGAACTGATAACTTTCTACAACAAATCACAAAAAATTCCTGACTTGTAACAACTAGCAATTAGGTGTCAACAGAGAAACTCAGATATTACTCCTTCTTGGGTATTAGATGATTTTTTTTTTTTTTTAAAGATTTTATTTATTTATTTGACAGAGAGAGATCACAAGTAGGCAGAAAGGCAGGCAGAGAGAGAGGAAGGGAAAGCAGGCTCCCCACTGAGCAGAGAGCCCGACGCGGGACTCGATCCCAGGACCCCGAGATCATGACCTGAGCTGAAGGCAGCAGCTTAACCCACTGAGCCACCCAGGCACCCCGGGTATTAGATGATTTTTAAACTTCTTAGTTTCACAATAAACAGAAAAACATGTAAAAAAAATCTTTTAAAAGACCAGTTTATCTGATTATTTAATAACTTTTAAAATAATGATTATAGTTCATTTAGAGGTAGAGCATGGTTTTATAAAAGAGCTGAATCTCAAGCCACTATTTGGTAAAAACTGGTATGTACTGAGAAGTTAAAAAAAAAAATGTCTGATCGTAAACAATGAGGCTAAGCGATCTTTAATTGCTCTGTATAAAGGGCTTAAGAGCCACATTCTTCCCTTAAAGTCTCACCCTCAACCCACTAGAAATAGCTGTGATAGATCAGGAGGCCAAGAGAAAAGATCCAACAGTTCAAATGACAGAATTCACATGCATAGTCTCTCCTACCTCCAAATGTCTGGTAGGTTGAAAGGATATTACCAACCACATATCATGGCCTTGGTTTTCAGTAACAGAATGTCATTTGACAAGTCACAATGGAACAAAATTCTCCCCAAAAGTCCAATATACACTAGAGATTTACATTGCAGAGCACGCTGGGGGTGGGGGAAGGAATGGCCCATGATGCAACATCTCCTTTAGGTGACATGTTTAGCAACTCCCCTTACTATCTCAGTAGTTAACATACCCCTTGAAAAAGCTACAATAAGGACTCAACATTTAGCAGACTCTGGGAGAGAGAAAAACAATGATCACATTCACTGAAAACTAAACTGTCTTCATCACTTGACTTTTCCCCTTGACTAATAAAAAAGGAAAATGCCTTTCAGATACTGGCAACCTTCATTTATAGTCAAGATTTTAAAAGATCCATTAAAAGTACAATTATAACAGATCTAACATTCTTTTATTCCTTTTATTAATGGAGTATGACAACTTTTAGTAAAAACATATGCATTTATAGTATACCATGTGTGTTACGGGCTGACATGTGTCCTCCCACAAAATTCATATATCAAAGCCCTAACCCCCAGTACCTCAGAATGTGACTGTCTTTGAATAGAGGGCCTTCAAAGAGGCAAGGAAACTAAAATGAGGCCCTTAGAGTGGGCCCTAAGCCAATCAAACTCATTTTCTTATTACTAGAAGAGAAAGTCTGGACACATGGAGATGTCCACACACAGAAAAAAGACCACGTGAAAATGCAGTGAGAAGGCACCGTATGCAAGCCAAGGAGAGAGACCTTAGAAGAAACCAAGTTGGTAACACCTTGACCTTGGACTTCTAGCCTCTAGAACTGTAAGAAAATAAATTTCTGTTGTCTAAGCCACCCAATCTGTATTTGTTATGTCTACCAAACTAATACAAACAGTAAAAAGATGTCTTCCACATGATCAAGAAGTGGTATGACAAAGATGGTTAGATTCCCAGCAGAGATTCATGTTTTCCTTCACAACTGGTGCTGGAAAGCAAGTGACAAATACAGACTACACTGTCTGCCTTTTTTGTACCTAGATTCATGCTCATCACCAACCCAATACGCTTAGTCTGGCATCAGATTAAGAAAATGGAGGGGTGTCTGGATGGCTCAGTTGAATAAGCCTCTGACTTTAGCTCAGGTCATGATCTCGGGGTCCAGGGATCAAGCCCTGCATCAGGCTCCCCACTCAGCCTGTCCCTCTACTCCTCCCCCTGCTCATTCACACACTCTCTCTCTCTTTCTCTCAAATAAATAAAACCTTTTAAAAAAAACATATGGGGCACCTGGGTGGCTCAGTTAGTTGGGCGACTGCCTTCGGCTCAGGTCATGATCCCAGGGTCCTGGGATCAAAGCCTGCATCGGGCTCCCTGCTCAGTGGGGAGCCTGCTTCTCTCTGTCCCTCTACTGCTCTGCCTGCTTGTGCTCTCTTGCCTTCTATGTCAAATAAATAAGGAAAATCTTGTTTTAAATAAATAAAGAAAATAAAAGAACCACATGGAAATTTTACAAAAGAAAAATAAACTATATCAAATAAAAAGGTCACAGGATAGGTGAACAGCAGAATTGAGATTACAGGAGAAAAAAGCCAATGAATATAAAGACAGATCAACAGAATGATTCAATCTGAAGAAGAGGGGGAAAAATGAAAAAATTTAACAGCCTCAGAAAACTATGAAACACTATCAAAAGGCTTAATATCCATGTCATTAAAATCATAGAAGGAGAGAATAAAAAAAAACGGATTGGGAAAAAAAATTGAAGAAATAATGGCTATAAACTTCCCAAACTTGAAAGACACAAATTTACAGATTGAAGAGAACTCCCAACAGGATAAACTTAAAGAAAATCACACCCAGACACATCATAATCAAAATGCTAAAAGCCAAAAATTATTCTAAAACGCTTAAAAGTAGCCAGGAAAAAATGTCATATTATACACAGGGGAACAATAATTAAAAATAAATGCAGATTTCTGATCAGAAACTAAGGAATCCATAAGACAATGGAACTGTATTTTGAAACTGTTGAAAGAAAAATACAGTCAATCTAGAATTCTAAATTCACTGAAAATATCCTTCAAGAATGAAGGGAAAACAAATATGAGGAAAGGCTAACAGAATTTGTCAACAGTGGTTGGAACTTTCTGCACTATTTTCACGATTTTTCTGTAAATCTAAACTCATTCTAAAATAAAAATTTTATTCTTAAAAAAAAGAGATGAAATGGATAAATTTTTGGAAAAATATGAAATGCCAAAGAAGGTACAAGAAAACCAGTGAACTTAGGGATGCCTGGGTGGCATAGTTGGTTGAGTGTCTGACTCTTCATTTCAACCGAGGTAATGATCTCAGGGTTATAGGATCAAGCCCCATGTCTGGCTCCACGAGTCTGGTTAAAACTCTCTCTCCCTCTCCCTTTGCCCCACCCCTCATGCTCTCTCTCTCTCTCTCTCTCTCTCAAATAAATAAATAATCTTTAAAACAACTACAACAAAACAAAACTGTAGATTTAAATGACTAAGCACTAAAAGACCTGAAAGAAATAAATCAATTTTGAAAAAGACCTTTATTTTTTCATTCAAATTTTAAAATGTTTGCCAAATCTCTCATGAAAAATACACAGGGAATTTAACTGGGACAACACTGAGTGTATAGAGTCATTTTTAAGATTTATTTATTTATTTATTTGACAGAGAGAGAGAGAGAGAGATAGATCACAAGTAGGCAAAGAGTCAGGCAGAGAGAGAGAGGGGGAAGCAGGCTCTCCGCTCAGCAGGAATGCTGAGGCAGATGCGGAACTTGATCCCAGGACCCTGAGATCATGACCTGAGCCAAAGGCAGCGGCTTAATCCACTGAGCCACTCAGGCGCCCCTAGAGTAATTTGAGGAAGAAATTACGTCTTTTAATTTATGTACCCTATGAGTTTTCACAACAGCACAAAGTAGAGTAATGAAAACAGCTAGTACTGATAATGAGAATAAGCAAACACACTCAATAAAACAAACTAAAACTCTTAGCCTTGTGAAATATAGAAACATGATATATAAAATATAAGAACAGTGGTACCACCGGGGCACCTGGCTAGCTCAGTTGGTGGAGCATGTGACTCTTGATCTCAGGCTTATAAGTTTGAACCCCACACTGGATATAGAGATTAAATTTTTAAAATATTTTTTAAAAAGAAAGAAAGAAACAAAGAGTGGTACCACAGATTAGCTCATGAGATTTGGTAAAGAGTGTCATTACATGGAGAAAAACATAATCAGGTTACTATTCTAAACCATATGCAATGATGGACTCAGATGAATCAAAAGACTTAATGTAAAAGGCTGAATTATAAAATATATAATCAAAAATGCAGAATATCTATTATAATTAACAAGACCCAGAAAGTCATAAGGTAAAATAGAGATCTACTATATCACAGTTAGCTTCTGCTCAACAAAAAACACCATTGACAAAATTAACGTATGACAGACTAGGAAATGACAAATGCCAGGCTAATATTCTAAACTAGGCAACGGACTTATTTCTGTAAATCAACCAGGAAAGGACAGAAACCCTAATGAAAGATACAAGTGAAGGATATGAACAGGTAATTCACTCAAGGAGCATTTTAAATGGCCCTTATGGTACACAAAGAGATCTTGCAATTCATTAGTAATCGGAAAATGCAAATTGAAACAACATTAAGGGATGCCTGGGTGGCTCAGTAGATTAGGCATCTATCTGCCATTGGCTCAGGTCATGATCCCAGGGCCCTGGGATGGAGTCCCATATCAGCCTCCCTGCTCAGCAGGGATCTTCCTCCCCCACTGCCTGCCACTCCCCCTGCTTATGCTTGCTTGCTCTCTCTGACAAATAAATAAAATCTTTAACTAAAAAACATAAAACAACATTAAGATACCATTTTAGCCCTATCAGATATGCAAAAATACTAAGATGGATAAAGCTAAGTGCTGGTAGGAAGACAGAGAAATAGATCCTTTCTCTCACACACAGAAATAGAGTAAATCTGACAGTACTTCATCAAATGAAGTATAGCAATCTACTCTTGTGCAGATGTCCAGAGAAATTCTCCCACAGAAGCATAAGAGAACAATGCAAGGCTGTGAAGGCCACTGTCTGTGGTGGTGGGAAGCTGAAGGTAATCCATGTGTCCGTCATTGAGAGAACAAATCATTTTACAAAAAAGTAGATCGCAGTTAGAACCAAAGCACTAGATATATATACACAGAAATAGACAGTCCTGAAATAGGTCTTAAACGGTAGGCGGAGGGGAGGCAGATGAGGATAAGAACCACAACAAAGACTACATATAGTATGTGTATGTATGTGTGTGTGTGTGTGTGTGTGTGTATACATATATATATAAAATATATATATAAAATATACTGATCTTATACTATATATAGCACAGTACCATTTAGGTAAATTTAATAACACACACCAAAAATAAAAAACCACTACATATTTATAAAAATACACATAAATACAGGATATATATCAACCACTTTAGAACAGTTAACTACGGGAAACTGGGAACAAAAGTGGAGAGTGGAGATAAAAAGGAAATTATTTTTGCTTAAGATTTTATTTATTTATTTGAGACAGAGAGAGAGAAATAGGGAGAGCACAAGCAGAGGAGGATCAGAGAAAGGGAGAGACAGACTCCCTGCTGAGCAGAGAGCCTGACACCGGGCTTGATCCCAGGACCCTGAGATCATGACCCAAACTGAAGGCAGACGCTTAGCCGAATGAGCCACCCAGGTGCCCCTAATTAATTAATTTTAAAGGTAAAGAGAGAGGACCGCACAGACCAGTGCTGATGGTATACCATGAACTGAGAGGTACGATTAACTCCCTCTGTGCCACCTAAGGACTGAAAAATAACCTAACCACGTGTCATGTCAACATTTCAAGACTTAAGAATCAGAGAAGTTAAGGTACATGAAACAACAGCTTTACACAAATAAAAAGGAAGTGAAGTGGAAGAAATTACATCTCAACAAAACATAAGCATGTGTTGAAACCAAACAACTAGCAGTTCCCAAACAAATGAACTGAATGAAAATTGATGCACTGGTCTTCTGTTGGTTCCATGAGTAAATCAAGCTGTGGGGTTTTTTTTTTCAAGATTTTATTTACTTAGGGACGCCTGGGTGGCTCAGTTGGTTGAGCAGCTGCCTTCGGCTCAGGTCATGATCCCAGCGTCCTGGGATCGAGTCCCACATCGGGCTCCTTGCTCGGCGGGGAGCCTGCTTCTCCCTCTGCCTCCGATGCCACTCAGCCTGCCTGTGCTCGCTCTCGCTCTCTCTCTCTCTCTCTCTCTCTGGCAAATAAATAAATAAAATCTTTAAAAAAAAAAAGATTTTATTTACTTAGCAGAGAGAGAGAGAGCACAACTGCGGGGAAGGCCCACAGGGAGAAGGAAGACTCCCTGCTGAGCAGGGAGCCCAATGCCGGTCTCAATCCCAGGATCCTGCAACCATAACCTGAGCCGAAGGCAGATGCTCAACCAACTGAGCCCCCCAAGTGGCTCCAAGCTGTAGGTTTTAGTCTTAAAATTTTGGACAACAATTCTTTGTGGCAACTAAGTCAACTGAGATACTGATTTTGTGAGGTAGTTAAAATGAATTTGGTGGTCCCTAAGAGTTAAAATTATTCCCCTGGCACCTACATGACTAAGTATTTATTTGGCTTACATTTCAATATTGTTTTATAATCTGTCCTCCCCACAATGGCCATAAAGTCATACTAATGAATCATATTTAGGTGACATGTTAATCTGACCATTAAAAAAAATCTGAGTATATTTTAAAAGAAAACCAACTCCCTAACTTTCAAATATATAAACAGCATTGCTGAAAGGGGATGGGGAAACTGCTCTATGCTTTTAAGCACTTGCTCCAACCCTGTGAGCAAAGCGGCCTAACTGATAACTTCCTTCCTAACCTTAGCACCATAAACACACCCCCACGATGCCCCATAATCTTTTGTATTCCGTAATCAGGTATAACCACTATTTAAGACTTGCTCTGAAATCTGGAAGAACAGCTTCTAACACTTTCCCTTCCTCTACCACCTCTTTATTGGAAA
The DNA here is from genome assembly GCF_010015895.1 of Lontra canadensis. Lineage (NCBI taxonomy): Eukaryota > Metazoa > Chordata > Mammalia > Carnivora > Mustelidae > Lontra > Lontra canadensis. The sequence goes on from NW_022631053.1 coordinate 4,070,000, forward strand.
GCTTGTTCCTGGCATTCAAGGTCACTGAGATAACTAAAACAATTCATATGTCAGTTTAAAAAGTGATTCCAAATATTTGAATTATGACACTATATTATTTATTCTCTTTATTTCAGTCAAGAAGTCTTTAATGGCCTAGTAATATAGAAATAAAAAACACAGTCCCTTAGTAGACTAAGAACTCCTCAAAGAGAAACTGACCAATAATTACAATAGCAATTGAACAGTATTATGTTAGAGTCAGTTAATTTCCCTAATTATGTGATAAAAACATTTTTACACACAAAAATTACAGACTACTTCTTAGAGGAGTACCACTTCCATAAATCAAGGTATTTCCATCATCTTATATGCAATGGATTTATGGGTTTAATTCATGCTACTCTGAGGAATTCTACAAAAGCTATTTGTAGAAAGACATTTGTAGCTCTCTTTAAAAAGAAAACAACAATTTAACTATGTAAAAGTCAACCTGAGATGGTGATAATAAATAAAGGTCTTTGTATAAAAGCATTAGAAAATGTCCACAGAAAATTCTTCTATCTTCTAATATGCCTGGAGATACTATGAGAAACTGTAGAAATATAATATAAAAACACCCTTGTGAGCTTTCAGTAAAAACCTGAAATGTCAAAAACAAAACAAAACCAAACCCTGAAATATCTCTGACTCAAAATGATGGCTCCTAAGCATAGTTAATAAAGGATAACAACGGGAGTGCTGGGGTGGCTCAGTCGTAAAGCAGCTGCCTTCAACTCAGGTCATGGTCCTGGGATTGAGCCCTGCATCTGGCTCCCTGCTCTGCAGGGAACCTGCTTCTCCTTCTCCCACTCCCCATGCTTGTGTTCCCTCTCTTACTGTCTCTCACTTTCTCTCTCTCTGTCAAATAAATAAAATATTTTTAAAAATAAAATAAAAGGTAACAAAAATAAAATCTCAAATACTCACCATTATTAATTGGCTTGGCTGGGAAGAGGAAAGAAAAGGAGCTGGGAGTCTCACTTTTCTTAAACAATCTATATTGAGTAAATGGGGGAAATGGCTGATGTTTTAAATATAATTTACCATTAATCTAATTAACATGGGTGTTACGGGGAACATGATCTTATACAGGTCGCTATTTCCTAAAGTTTTACTCTATGGAATAAAGTTCAGAAATCTGAACCATAAAAATGTTAAAACAGTTTATCTGCCAGAAAATTGCCAAGCATTTAACGTGCTATTGTTTCATGTGAATCTCAAAAAGAGTTAACTAAACCACTGAATCTTTTAGAGATATAATATCCAACTAAAATTAACAGTCACTAGAATATAATTTGAGAAAGACCATTTCAGACTAAAAATTCTCCAAGGGTAGAGAGTAGGTTTTTTCTTTTTGCCTTTTTACCAAGTCTTACACTTATACACAGGTACACAAAGAATGACAGATTAAGTTGGTATGCTACACCTTTTCCCTTCTACAAGTGCAAAGGATACATTTTAGATTTCTTTGTACTGCACCCCCTACCAGTCTCTGGTAAGGTGAAGAAAGGGCATTCTTTTGGCTGCATGGAGGGAAGAAGAAAGAATCTGGGAGTCTGACTTGTCTTAAATAGACATTCAACAAATCCTCCTGTTTGTAACCTACTTTCCCCCCATTTCCACGGGGAACTGGTCCAGCCCATTCCTGATTTTGGATTTTCAATCACCTAGTCCCCCACTGCCACTTACACTCAGGTTTTTTGGGTCTGCTGAGTCAGTCAGTTACCAATCATCCACCTGTTTTCCAGTTTCCAAAATTTTGTTGCTGTTGTCTCTTCCCTGGTTTTGTTTTGTCCTTGTGAGTTAATGCTTTCATTTTTTTTCCTTCACTGTTATTTAGTGAGGGATGGGAAAGAACCAAGGCTGTTAGGCATATTTCTTCTCCATCTCTGACTGCAAGCTCCTGAACTGTTCCTGAGATACTCCTCGACGGTAGAAAACACACTCAGAAACACACTGCTGCCTACTGCATGACCTTGAGCAAACCACTTCACCTCTCAGGACCTCAGTTTCCACATATATAAAAAACGTTAGAATAGAAAATTCCTAAGGTTCTTTACAATTCTAGAAATGTATTATTCTCAATTATTACCCTTGGCAGGAGCACAGAAACTTAAACCACCTTGATGTCTTCAAGCAAAACTGCTGTATCTAGAACTATTTCCTTTTTTCTATTATTTGTATTACCCCTAAGGGTAAAGGACATTGATCAAAACAATTCAATATCTAAAAAGTTTTTGAACTAGACTGAGTTAATTTATATAATTTACATACAAGATATATAATTTATAATAAACCTCAAAATTTGTGACAACTTACACTCGGCTGTGTTGAAGTTCACCTTTTACTATCTGTAACACTACCACTTATGTATTTAGTTTTCCTTGTTCTTTTTTTTTTTTTTTAAAGATTTTATTTATTTATTTGACAGACAGAGCTCACAAGTAGGCAGAAAAGCAGGCAGAGAGAGAGGAGGAAGCAGGCTCCCCACTGAGCAGAGAGCCTGATGCAGGGATCTCCCCCAGGACCCTGGGATCATGACCTGAGCCGACGGCAGAGGCTTTAACCCACTGAGCCACCCAGGTGCCCCAGTTTTCCTTGTTCTTGAAGAGATGGTTACCTAAACAAATCAGTAGTGCCAATTATATGGCAGAGAGGCAAAGCCCAACCTGAGGAGACAGAAACAAGAATACTAGAATCCATTTACTAAGAATCACAAACCTTCCATAACCTAAATTCCTCCAGGGCTAAGCGGTCTATGCACAGAGATGTGGTTACGATAATGGTAACAAGATTCTTGCTGTCTGTTACCCACCGAGAGCTCTAGCAGATCCCTCGGGGAGTACTTCTCCCGGAGCAGCCACTAACCGTATAGTTCAGCAGGGGTCAGCTACCATCATGCAGTTCTTGCAGATGCTTCTGCCTAGGAAGGGCCTGCCACTGTTCTAAGAACACCAGTGTCCCTACGGAGAATGCTTCAGATCCGCCAGACTTAGAGGATAGGAGAGGGATGATTTCTACCCAAAAGTGCAGAGATCACCCATGACATAGCCATTTCCTGAGGATATACTCAATCCCACTGGTGTCCACACACCACACACAGGAAATCAGCTCCCACACCTCAGCCTGGACCATCTGCAGAAGGCAAGATGGGTAGGGCATATAAATTACGTATCATTTCAGAGATTTCCACTTTCTGCTCAATCGATCTCATTTCCTTCTCCAAGTCCTATAAAGTTGGAAGAAATTATTACCCCTATTTTATAGATAAATAATCAATATTTAGTCATTCAGAAAATCTCAAAATATCTAATATCACCTAGGGCACTAAACTCAGTTCTCCTGAGGTAATCTTTTCTCTCTTACTCCCTTAAGCTTATTCTACTTAAAAAGACAATACCTGTCTTTCTAGGGGCAAAACCCTGCAGAGAAGAAGACATATCAGTAAGTAAGCAATGAGTATAAAGATGAGAAGTCAAAGAGACACAACATAGGAAAAGGGTAGCAAGAATGGAAGAGAAGCAAAATTAGGACATGGGCTAAATCAACAAAAATTTAATTTCTCAAGATTTGTGTGTAGTTTTGAACAACAAATTTCTGTTGTTCAGAAGAGTTTCTTGAACAACTACGAAAACATAGACTAAAAAGAAAAAAAAAACCACTACAGGCTAGAACCTATCCTTTGATCAGTGTTTTATATATTGGGAAGCAAGGAAACCAATGAGAAGCAAAGGGAGAGAAGGCTTACTCTGCTTAGTAGAGGCACCTAGAAATAGAGAACATGAGGTACTAGATTAGTATGGGGTAAAAGGAAACAACACATAAAAGGTCCAATAAGCTGGAAAAAAAATAAGTATTAAAGATGACTGTAGTTGGAACAAGATGAAGTAAAAATCAGAAGTCAGAGAGGCCAAGTAGATAAACATAGACTAGAAAACCAGCTCACAAGGAAGAGGAGAGCCAAAAGACAACCCCAGGAGTTTCCATTCAGCACAGCCTCTGTTCCTTTTCATCCTTCACTGAAGAGCAAAAAAGGAGAAAGAAATCTAAGCATTAACCCACAAAGACAAAAAAAGGACTGAAAAGACAGCATCAACAAAATTCTGATATTTGGAAAGCAGGTGGATGACTCAGCAGTCTCAAAAAAGCTGAGTCTAAGTGCGAAGGGGGAGCTAGGCAATTCACCCTAGGAAAAACAAAAGGCTCAAGAATGGGCTGGACCAGTCCCTGGAAATGGGGGGGAAAGTAGGTTATAAACAGGAAGATTCATTGAACGTCTATTCCAGAAGTCAGACTCCCGGATTCTTTCTCCCTCCCTCCAAAGAGCCAATAGAATACCCTCTCCTCACCCTCCCAGAGACCACAGATTCATGATCTAAAGAGAGTAAAACAGAACATCTCTAGAATGGATAACATCAGGCACAGCTGAGGGCAAAACCCTATACTGAAAAAAATGAGAGACACATAGAGACGTCTTTCAGACACATGCACTTAGCCAAGGTGAGGGACTGAACCCAGAACAGTAAAAACCAGGACCCAGGGCACAGAGAATGCAGCCAACGAAGCAAAAGCAATCCCTAGGAAACCAGAGGACGGCCCCTTCTAGTGTTGTGCCAAAGGTGCAGAGATCAACCCGTCAAAACCAGATAGGGTCTGGGGTGCCTGGCTGGCTCAGTCAGCAGAAACTGCGCCTCCTGATCTCAAGGGCGTGAAATTGAGCCCTATGCTGGACACAGAATTTACTTTTTAAAAATTTTTTAAATAAACCAGAGTGGGTCAGAAGACTCCAGGACAGACTTTGTTCAGGAAAGCAAGACTGATAGAATGTGAATGACCATACAGAGGTGAGATTCATGCATCTGAGAGAGTATGAAGACATACCAGTGGTGATAAATATATAGACAATTAGTGAATTAAAGAACTCCAAAAAAAAAAAAAAAAAAAAACTAACAACTCCAGAAGAAACCAAATTTAAGCAGGAGAGAAAAGAAATAATCATGGTGTACAACATAATTTAACTGTCAACAGCATCTACATGATTATAATAGTGTAAATACGGAATATCGATCTAACATTTAATCAAAATTATGCCTTGACTATATGGAGAGGAAAGTGGTATGGGAAGTACAGGTGGGTGCCTAAGGGAGGAAGCCAATAATGTAAAAAAACTTGAAAATCAGGAAGAAATGTATGCATGTTATTTGAAGACATGAAGCTAAAACCTAAAAGAACCCATTAAAAGAGGTTATCTCTGGGGAGAAAGAAATTTGGCAAAAGTGGTGAGCAGAGCACTAGTTTTGTGGTGAAATCTTATAAAATTATTTAACTCTTTAAAACGTGTGCATGTAAAACTTCAATACAAACAAAATTTCAGTAAAAATTAAAGGATAAAGGAAAACAAAAATGAACCAAAGCCTTCTTTTAAGGAAATTCTTAAAAAGACATCATATTAACTACTAGAATAACATTCCCATTTAGATGAAACAGATAAAACCATTAGATATATAATTTAGTCCTACCTTACAACATCCTGGGAATGATTCTCAAACTGCTCTGCAATACATAGTCTCTTGCTACATTCAGGATTGCTTACTGCATTTATTCAATAAATGAACACTGAGCATTTATACGAAGTGCCAGGCACTGTGCTAGGTGCTCAGTGGTCAACGAAACAGATGCAATCTTTGATACTTCAATATAGTGGGAGAGAGATTTAATCAAATGACCACACAAACAAAATGACAATTTAAAAAACAGCTTGGGTGAGAAGGTGCCAAGACCACTCAATGGAGAAAGGGCAGTTTATTCAACAAATGGTGCCAGGAAAACTGGATATCTGCATGAAAAAGAATGAAATTGGACCCTTACCTTACACCATATGCAAAAATTAATTCAAATAGATTAAAGACCTAAACCTTAAGGTCTGAAACTATAAACTCTTAGAAAACATGGGGGAAAAGCTTTATGACATGATAGTGGGAAATAATTTCTTGCCTATGACACCAAAAGCACAAGAAACAAAAGCAAAAACACATTATATTAAATTTTAGAACTTCTGTGCATCAAAGGACACAATCAAGAGTAAAAAGGCAACCTACAAAACAGGAGAAAATATTTGCAAATCTCCATTTGAGACAACACGGACAGACATCATGGGCATTATACGAAGTGAAATAAGCCAGAACAAATACTGAAAAATACCACATGCAGAATCTTAAGTAGAAAAAAAAAAAGTCAAATCATAAAAACAGAGCAGAAAAGTGGTTGCTGGGACTGATGGGTGGGAAAAATAGGGAAGGGTTGGTGAAAAGGGTACAACCTTTCAGTTGTAAGATGAACAAGGTCTGAATATCTAATGCATAATTTGGTGACTGTAGTTGATAACACTGTACTGTACAACTGAAATTAGCTAAGAATATAGAACTTAAATGTTCTCACACACAAAAAGTATATGAATAAAAATATGTGACAGGATAGATGTGTTAATTAACTAGACGGGGTGAATCTTGCCACATCATATATATGTATCAAACCATCATGAGGGGCAGCTGGGTGGCTCAGTGGGTTAAGCCTCTACCTTCAGCTCAGGTCATGATCTCAGAGTCCTGGGATCAAGCCCTGCATTGGGCTCTCTGCTTGGCGGGGAGCCTGCTTCCCCCCTCCCTCTGCCTGCCTCTCTGCCTGCTTGCTTGTGCTTTCTTTCTCTCTCTGTTAAATAAATAAATAAAATCTTGAAAAAAGAAAATCACCATGAGGTACATGTTAAATATCTTACAATTTTATGTCAATTATATCAATAAGGCTAAAATTTGAAAAATATTTACTAATCATATGTCAGATAAGGAGTTAATATCCAGACTATATAAAGAACCCTTACAACTCAAAAACAAAAATATCAATCAAAAAATGGACAGAGGATTGAATAGACATTTCTCTAAAGATGATACATAAATAGCCAACAAACATATGAAAAGATACTCAATATCACTAATCAGCAGGGAATTGCAAATCAGAAACAAGTAGGTATCACCTCAACCTCCTTAGGATGGCTGCTAACAAAGAAACAAAATAGCACTTCTGGGTATCTATTTAAAAGAACTGAAAGCAGAGTCTGGAAGAGATGTCTGCACACCGTGTTGCTAGCAGCATTATGCCACAATGGCCAAATGCAGAAGCAACCTAAGTGTCTACTGAGGCATGATGGATAAAGAAGATATAGTACATGCATAAATGGAGTATTATTCAGCCTTAAAAAGGAAGAAAATCCTATCACATGCTACAACATGGATGAAATTATGCTAAGTGAAATAAGCCAGTTACAAAAGACAAATACGGGGCTCCTGGGTGGCTCAGTCAGTTGGGCATCTGACTCGATTTTGGCCCAGGTCATGATCTCAGGATCGTGAGACAGAATCCCACACTGGGCTCTGCACTCAGAGGGGAGTCTGCTTGGGACTCTCCCTCTCTGCCTGTGTCCCCACTCATGCACATGCATACCCATTCTCCCTCTCTCTCACTCTCAAATAAATAAGTAAAATCTCCAAAAGAAAAAAAAGAAAAAAAAATACGATATGATTCCACTACATGGCATATCTGTAGCAGTCAAATTCATAAAGACAGTAGAATAGTGTTTACCAGTCCCTGGTAACCAGGGCAGGGGAGAAAAGGGAAACTGTTTGATGGGTACAGAGTTTTAGATTTGCAAGATGAAAAAGTTCTGGAGATTAATTTCACAGTAGTATGAATACACCTAACGCCACTGAACTGTTCACTTAAAATGGTTAAGATGGTAAATTGTATGCCATGTCTTTTCGACCAGGCAACACAAAAAATTGTAAAAAGGAAAAGGCGTAGGTGAGATGCATGCAAACAAGTGGTAAGAGGCAGATGAGTGGGAAAAGAGGCATAATGAATAACACAGGCCCCCTGGGGCATATGAGTCAATTCAATGGAAACATTTATGGCTGCTTACAAGATACTGCCCTATGTTCTTCGGGAGTTACAAAGAAAGTGAGACTGCAGCCCTGCCTTTAGAATTGACAGCCTCTGACGAGACTTACTCGGCACTGAACTATAATATGATATACTACTGAACCCAGTAATATATGGTCCCAAGTAATATAGATGTAAGTGCTATACAAACATAAAGAAGGTAGATTTTGATTCTAAAAATGAGGACGGAAAAAACACTTGTATAAGAACAGAAAGAAATCCATGACATGACAGGCAATGTTTCAATGTGGAGACCTAGAAGATGCCACCACTGCCCATAATGAGCTCATAGTCCAGAGCTCAAAGTCTAATGGAAAAGGCAGAAAAGTAACAGACCAAAAAATGTGGAAGTGCTATGAGAGAGCTGAGAAAAGGAACTAAGAGGGGAGCATCTGAAAGGTACCTAGAACCCAGTCCTGAGGAGTAAGTCATAAGAAAAGGAGTCACCTTAGGGCACCTGGGTGGCTCAGCTGGTTAAGTGGCCAACCCTTGGTTTCAGTTCAGGTCATGATCTCAGGGTCATGAGATGGAGCCTCCACTGGGCTCCACACTTGGTTGGGGGGGCGGGTGGCTCTGCCTGAAGATTCTCTCCCTCTGTCCCTCCCCCTTCTCACACATGAGCATGCACCTGTACGCACGCACGCTCTCTAAAATAAATCTTAAAAAAAAAAAAGAGAAGAAAAAGGAGTCACCTAAACTTTGACTTCAAAGATGAGAATCACAAAAGGAGTAAATTACATACAAGAATAGAGATACAAAAATACACAGCTTATTTCAGGACCCAGAGTGCTACTGTAGGTCTAAAGAAGCAGGCGGCAGGGCACAGGAATCAATTTCAAAGAAATATTAAGAAAAGACATAGCACTTAAGGTGCATTGTTTATTATAAAGTTGAAAAACAGGGTGCCCAGGTGGCTCAGTTGCTTAAGCATCTGACTCTTGGTTTCGGCTCAGGTCATGATCTCAGGTCATAGGATAGAACCCCAGATTGGGCTCCACGCTCAGCATGGAGTCTGCTAGAGATTCTCTCCCTCCCCCTGTGCATTCTCTCTCTCTCTCAAATAAAGAAATAAATATTTTAAAAAATAAAATAATAAAGTTGAAGAACAGAAATAGCCTAAATGTTCAAGAATGGGGGAAAGGTTAATAAATATGTAATATTACAAGCTTACTAAGAAATAGCATGCAATTATTAAAAATTATTCTGTCAAAAAAAATTACTAGGCACCCTTTTAATAGAATACAGGCACACTCTTTCAGGGTTATCTGATTCCATGGGAGTTTGGGCCTTTCACTGTCACTGCCTGAGCTATTTTACAATAAGCTGTAGAAGATTCATAACAATGTATATGAGTTTTATCCAGAAGAAATGTAATCACTACTATCTACTTAACTCTCCCCCACCTCTAAAAAAACACCAGCTTTACATCTACTACTAAATTCATTTCAGCATTCCTGATTGCCTATATTAGTATCTGATGTTTGGATTATCTTTTGAATAGGTTGTAAAAATTCCTTGACATGTGTTCGTTTATTTAAAAAAAAAAAGTAGAGAAAATTTATTTATTGAAATGTAAAGAACAGAATAAATTACAAAATGATATATTTGACAAAGAAAAAAAGGAAAACAGACATAGAATTATATTTAGTCCTTCCAAACACATATACACCTCCATACATATAAGGACTATATGTATCAAAAAATTAACAATGGTTATCTCTGTGGTACATGGAAAATTTCTCAAATTGTTTCTGCTTATCTATGATTTTTTACTTTTCTATAGTCAGTATGTATTGCTCAATGTGAGGAAAATTAAGAAAAAATTTTACTCAAATTCAAATAAAAAGTAAATGAACTCATCTCAGAAGTATCAGAAACTGGGGGCACCTGGGTGGCTCAGTGGGTTAAAGCCTCTGCCTTCGGCTTGGGTCATGGTCCCGGGGTCCTGCGGTCAAGCCCCGCATTGGGCTCTCTGCTCAGCAGGGAGCCTGCTTCCTCCTCTCTCTCTGCCTGCCTCTCTGCCTAGCTGTGATCTCTGTCTGTCAAATAAATAAATAAAATTTAAAAAAAAAAGTATCAGAAACTGTTAAAGCACAGACAGCAATCAGAGGCCAGTCAGTATGGAGATGAACAGTCTTATACACCTCTAATATCCAAGGACAACATAGTAACATAGCACAGGACACTAAACACTCAAAATAATGAGCCCAATGTTATTAATAAAGGGTTAGATTATGCTGTTTAAAAAATTAAGGGATACGTCATACAATTTCAGATGACTTCCATCAATCATGACTCAAACTTAAATAGCTTTTGCTCTTAAAATGCACTATGGTTAAGAATCTGTCAGGTGGGAGATTCACATATTCAAGATAGCCTATTAGTCAACAATAATTTTAAAAATTATATTATTGCTTTATTCTTTTGAGTCAACTATTCTGATGTAACATTTGACTGATACTTGAAAAGGCTAAGTAAGGGGCACCTGGGTGGTTCAGTGGGTTAAGCCTCTGCCTTCGGCTTGGGTCATGGTCCCGGGGTCCTGCAGTCAAGCCCCGCCTCAGGCTTTCTGCACAGCAGGGAGCCTGCTTCCCTCTCTCTCTCTGCCTGCCTCTCTGCCTACTTGTGAGCTCTCTCTCTTTTCAAATAAATAAATAAAATCTTTAAAAATAAAAAGACCACATATTTATTGTATGATTTCATTTCTATGAAAAAATCCAGAATAAGCAAATCCACTGAGACAGAAAGTAATTTAGTGGTTGCTGAGGGCTGGAGAAGAGAGAAATGGGGAGTGACTGGTAATGGGTTTGGAGTTTCTTTACAGGATGATGAAAATATTCTAAAATTAGATAGCGGTGATTGTTGCAACTCTGTAAATATAATAAATACAACAAAATTGTACACTTTGTTTAAAAGTGTGAATTTTACGGTATATGTGAATCTCAAAACAGATGTTATTTTTAAAAAAGAGAGAGAGATAAAGGAAAGGAAAATGCAAAAGTTGACAGAAAAGAAGTTTGATAAAAGGTCAGTGTGTGATCCTCACATGTAAATGAAAGTAACAATAATTACCTTGCAGGGTTTTTGCAGAATATATGTAAAGCACCTAACACAGCACTTGGCACAAGTAAGAGCTACTTCAACAAACAGTAGCTATTATTAATACACATATTACGTAAAGTGCTTTGGACTACAGATTTCAAAACAAATAAATGACGGACTCTGGTCCTCAAAATATTTCATGTTGTGAAAACACTACTGATAAACTTCAAATTTGTAGCTAAATGGAATCCCTAGAAAAATAAGTTGTCACCTGCGTGGAGATGGCGGCGGGGTTGGGGGGTGTGGGTAGGGAGCGCTCGTTGCCAGCCGGCATTACTACCTGCATAGGAGTTGGCTAGTCTGCTGCCTGGACGGTCCCAGCCACCACAAGCACTGATGGACAAATCATTCCCTTCCCAATGAACCAGCGCTGTTTGGAATCTGGCTCCACCAGGCCTATTCATTTCCTTCTGTTTAAGATAATTTTTCAATAAGGTAAAATGAATCATGAGAGATGGAAAAGCCTGGTAGGTTACCCAGACCATTCATTCCCCTCAGGAACTCTGGAATATGAGAAACTTTTATAGAGCTATTAATATACCAATGGTTATAAATAATATCTTAGAGGCTAATTGTTCTTTTAAACTGGGTGCCTCTCATTAAACATTCATAGTTAGATTCTGAGTAGTTCAATTTCTCAACTCAGTTGGGAATGCCATGGTCTCAAGAAAAAGAAGAATGGGGGAAAAAAAAATCAATGAAGAAACTGTCCAAAGCTGCAGGAAGCTTCCAGTCTCAAAAAGTAAAAATAAGCTCACCCCATGAGTTTGCTATTATTATTCCTAAAATTAAAACCCGAGAGTTCTCATAGAAATTTTAAGAACTTAATGTTATCCATTACACGAAACTAACCAGGCCCAAAAAAACAAAATTCACAGTTTCTAGGCATCTCGTTTTCCTTCCGTAGGCAGAGAGGTGACAAAAAGCAAACGACTGCTATTCTGCAGACCTGGGGCGAGGAGGGGTGCTGACAAAGGGAAACAGAGGCCTAGCTACCTTGCAAGCTGACAAGTCCCTGGGATCTAAAATTGCCAATTACACTGAAAGGAAGTTAAATTTCCAAACCTGATACAACCAGATACATTGATTCTTAAATTTGGAATAGGACTTTTCCTTCATTAAGTAAAGAGCTTAAATTTCTATACCTGAAAAAGAAGAACATGTCATTAAATTCTTCAAAAACCATCCAGATGAAACAAAATCAGGAGCACATGTACACAGCTATGTACTTCTGTGTGTCAAGAAGATCCTTCTAAAATGCATTTATCCTCTGAACCATAAAATTCAGAAGTCATAAACAACTAACCACACAGATTTTTTAACAGCGCCCCACTCTAACCCCTGACTTGGTCACTGGAAGGGAATTCCAACTTACAGTCCAAACCTGGAGCAGTTGTACTGAGAGTTTCATTGCTCTCCAGTACTTTTTTTTGCTCAGTTTCAAGGTCATGCAGTTGGCTAATTACCATAAAATTTAAACTTTAACTCAGAGACATGAACAAGCTATAACCTGCTTTGAAGAAACCCTAAGACATATCACTGCAACACTAGAAAACTATCTGTACATTTTGGGAAAAACCCCATCATTTCTTGAAGAACTTAAGAACTATTATTGCACATTGTGACACATGAAAAAAAATACTTCGTGTTCTGCACTTTTTTATTTTTAAAATATTTATTTATTTATTTGACACAGAGAGAGAGCACACACAAGTAGGCAGAGTGGCAGGGAGAGGGAGAAGTGGGCTCTCCACTGAGCAGAGAGCCCGATGCAGGCTCAATCCCAGGACCCTGGGATCATGACCTGAGCTGAAGGCAGACACTTACCTGACTGAGCCACCCTGGTGCCCCTGTGTTCTGCACTTTAAAATACATGCCAATACAATGCATCTTGTAGCTTCACTGAATATCCAATTGTACTCGTTCTATATGTATGTTTGAGCATGTATATATAAATACATGCATATATATATATGTATATATATATATACACACATTAGTATTTGAATACAATTTTAAAGGACATCTTTGTTAAATTAAAAATCAACTTAAAATAGCTTGTTGGATCTGTATCTTTTTTTTTTAACTTTTTTTTTTTTTAATTTATTTGACAGACAGATCACAAGTAGGCAGAGAGGCAGGCAGAGAGGCAGGCAGAGAGAGAGAGGAGGAGGCAGGCTCCCTGCTGAGCAGAGAGCCCGATGCGGGACTCGATCCCAGGACCCTGAGATCATGACCTGAGCCGAAGGCAGAGGCTTTAACCACTGAGCCACCCAGGCGCCCCTGGATCTGTATCTTCTATTAATTTTTTTCTTAAGATTGTTTTATTCAAAATATCAGAGAAAAATACACACAAAGAATTTAAGACACCCATAATTCACCTTTTTTTCAAAATATATCTAGTAAGAAGTGAAAGCTCCACAGTGTCTCTCTAAATCCAATTCCAAAGGAAACCACTATTACGATTCATGTGTTTTCTCCCATGCTTCTATAAAACTTAACATACACATACTTTTTTAAAACAAAAATGAAATCATGCTCTACACACTGTGTCACAGCCTGATTAGTTTCACTTAATATTTCATACTTTTTTTTAGCTCAGTACATATATAGCTCTAGTTCATTTTCTTAAATGGATGAATAGTAAAGAAAAATCATAATTTCACTATTTTTCTACTGACAAGCACTTTGGTTGTTTCCCACTTTTGCTCTTACAAGTGATGCTTCAGGGACACCTGGGTGGTTCAGTGGGTTAAGCAACTGCCTTTGGCTCAGGTCATTATCCCAGGGTCCCCAGGATCAAGCCCTACATCAAGCTCCTTGGTCAGCCAGGAGCCTGCTTCTCCCTCTCCCTCTGCCTACTGCTCCCCCTGCTTGTACACTTTCTCTGTCAAATAAATAAATAAAATCTTAAAACAAAAAAAAGAAAAGAAAACACATAATGCTTCAGTTAACATCTTACTGCATATATTTTTACAGTTCATGCTATCGTTACTGTGAGAGATTGCTAGACACACAATTACTGTGCTCCAGGTTACACAAAATGAACCCTGCAGAGCTACTGCTAAATGATCTTCTAAAAAAGATGGCACCAATTAATATTGCCATTAAGTACTTTTCACTTACTCTTGGCTAGTGCTATACACAGCAAAATTATTACCTCCCAGAAACCTTTCATTCTTTTCAACCAAACATTAACTACTAATTGAATCAATAATCAATGGTTAAAGTTAAACATAAAAGTTTGTCACTTTTTTTAATGTAGGTTCCATACCCAGTGTGGAGCCCAAGGCAAAACCTGGGCTAAGATCAAGAGTCAGACTTGAGGGGCGCCTGGGTGGCTCAGTGGGCTAAGCCTCTGCCTTCGGCTCAGGTCATGATCTCAGGGTCCTGGCACTGAGCCCCGCATCAGGCTCTCTGCTCAGTGGGGACCCTGCTTCCCCCTCTCTCCCTCTGCCTGCCATGCTACCTACTTGTGCTCTCTCTGTCAAATAAATAAAAATCTTAAAAAAAAAAAAAAAAAGGCAAAAAAAAAGAGTCAGACTTGACCCACTGAGCCACCCAGGCACCACAAAGTCTGTCACTTTTTTTTTTTTAAGATTTTATTTATTTATTTGACACAAAGAGAGAGAGATCACAAGTAGGCAGAGAGAGAGGGGGAAGCAGGCTCCCTGCTGAGCAGAGAGCCCGATGAGGGGCTCGATCCCAGGACCCTGAGATCATGACCTGAGCTTAACCCACTGAGCCACCCAGTCAGTCACTTTTATAAAAACGGTACCACCGGGGCACCTGGGTGGCTCAGTGGGTTAAGCCTCTGCCTTCGGCTCAGGTCATGAACTCAGGGTCCTGGGATTGAGTCCCGCATCGGGCTCTCTGCTCGTCAGGATGCCTGCTTCCCCTCCATCTCTGCCTGCCTCTCTGCCTACTTGTGATCTTTCTCTCTCTGTCAAATAAATAAATAAAATCTTAAAAAAAAAACCAAAAAACGGTACAACCACCACCCCCACCCCCACCACGCCCCTGTGCCAAAAAGGAGGGAAATTCATTGTATAGAAAGTGCTGCTTTCAGGGCACCTGGGTGGCTCAGTCAGTTGAGCATGTGACTCCTGATTTCGGCTCAGGTCATGATCTCAGGGCTGCAGATCCAGCCCCAAGGTGGGTTCCATGCTCAGCAGGGAGTCTACTTGAGGTCCTCTCTCCCTTCCCTCTGCCTCTGCTCCCTCTCTCTCTCATGGAAAAAATGGAAAAAATGAAAAAAAGTCTTAGAAAAAAAAAAAAAGAAAGAAAAAGAAAAGAAATGCTGTTTTCACTAAAGCCAAGGGATAAACTAAATTGGTGGTTAACAATGCCATAAATGTCAAAGAGAAAAGAGAGTAAAAATAAACCAAGGTGAACTGTTAACCTTTAAATAAGCAGTATTACTAAAGTAGAGAATAAAGCCAAACAGACAGTGGTTTATTTTAAAGTTGTTTTGTAAGTAATGATTTTCCAAATTATCTACACATAAAACCAGCTTTAAATTCAAAAGAGACCTTTCTTTTTCTTTCTCCACACTGCCTCCTATATTAGCCCTAAAAGATGAGACACAAGGCCATAATGCAACCCTTCTTAGTTTAAAAGTATCCCTACCTGAGAGCTAACATTTGTTAAGCACCTAGTATCTGCGCAGCACTGGGCAGGTACTTTGCATACATTACCTATATTTAATCCTAAGAAGTGTGTGAGGAAGGTATTAATGGGCCCATTTTCCAAACAAGGAAACTGAGACTCCCAAAGAATAAAACAACTTGCCTAAAGTAACTGTTGGAAATATCTTAAATTGGTAAGGGTATCATACTATGCCTCATTCCACCAAGGTAAGTATGTAGCATAAACACCAGTCCTGTAACAAGAGCAGACATCACTATTCAGTGACTTCAGGCATGTACTCAGAATTCTCCAGAACCCACAGGAGGAGGCATCGAAAACTGTATGTCATCCCTGTAGCATGCCATCTTGCCTCTCACTGAATACTAGATATTTCTGGAAGGGCAGGACCAAATTTTGCTATACTTGTGCATGTTTGTACATGTGGGCATATACAAAAAATTATTTTCATCTTTTTGAGAAGGAAGCATATCTGGTCGGCCCAGCACAGGGTAAGATAATGCAATCAGTGCAGAGTGGAAAAAAGTGGTCAGGCATGGCAGCCCCACTATACTCAATTGTACTCCTATCTTTTCTACAGAGAGAACTGTAAAAATCAAAAGAAGGAACTCTGCTTTTGTTTCTAACATGCTATACAATTACTCAATAAATCTTACTTTATACGCTGATTTTTCTCTCTGTCAAAAAGATGTTCCCTAAGTATGTTCTGCAAGTCCCTTTTAAGGTGTAAGTAAATTCTGAAATCTACATAATTCTTTTTTTTTTTTAAGGTTTTTTTATTTATTTGACAGAGATCACAAGTAGGCAGAGAGAGAGGGGGAAGCAGGCTCCCTGCCAAGCAGAGAGCCCGATGTGGGGCTCGATCCCAGGACCCCAGGATCATGACCTGAGCCGAAAGCAGAGGCTTTAACCCACTGAGCCACCCAGGCGCCCCTACATAATTCATTCTTATAAACAAAATATAACAAGTTAGATAAAGCAAAAAAAAAAAAAAAAAGGGCAGGAGATATTATGGTATATTAAAATTAATTAAATTACAGTTAAAAATATCACTTTGGGGCACCTGGGCAGCTCAGTTGGTTAAGTGACTGCCTCTGGCCCAGGTCATGATCCCAGCGTCCAGGGATCTAGTCCCACATTGGGCTCCCAGCTCCATGGGTAGTCTGCTTCTCCCTCTCAAGCTCTCGCTCTCTCTCAAATAAATAAATAAATAAATAAATATCTTTAAAAAAAAAATCACTTTGTACCATACTACTCATTCATTCCAACAACAGTCACTAAATCCTTACCATACACCAAATATTTTCCTAGACAACAGGGACAGAAAGATAAACAAAATTCAGTTCTTAACTTTAAAAAGCTCAGTCTAGGGGGTGCCTCGCTGGCTTAGTCAGTAGAGCATGCAACTCTCAATTTCGGGGGCGTGAGTTCAAGCCCCTTGTTGGGTAAGGAACCCACTTTAAAAAAAAAAAAGCTAAGTCTAGTATGAGAGACATATAAAACATTACTTATACTTTGTATGACAAATGCAGGGGTCAGCAAACTTTTTCTTAAAGGGTCATACAGTATATATTTTAGGGTTCACTGACCAAAGACTTAAAACATCTACGGGTGCCTGGGTGGCTCAGTGGGTTGAAGCCTCTGCCTTCGGCTCAGGTCATGATCCCAGGGTCCTGGGATCGAGCCCCGCATCGGGCTCTCTGCTCAGCGCAGAGCCTGTTTCCCTTCCTCTCTCTCTGCCTGCCTCTCTATTTGTGATCTCCGTCTGTCAAATAAATAAATAAAATCTTAAAAAAAAAAAAACCACAACAATCTAAAACTGAAAAACCAAGGGCACCTGACTGACTCAGTCGGTAAAGCATGTGACCCCTGACATTAAAAAATAATGTGAAAATAAAATTGAAAACTGTTCTTTGCTCCTGGGTCATTACCTAAACAAACAAATAAATAAATGGAATCAATGGAATTTGACTTTCTGACCCAAGTGTGCCCCTTCCTGCACTCAGAAGGACTAAGATAAAAAAGTAGTGGCTTAAAGGAGAGAACAGTTTTTCCAAAGTTGTGCTGATCTGGGGCACCTGGATGCCTCAGTTGGCTAGGTGTCTGCTTTCTGCTCGGATCATGATCCCAGGGTCCTGGGACTGACCCCCATGGTGGGTCCCTGCTCAGCAGGGAGCCTGCTTCTCCTTCTCCCTGCCGCTCCTCCAGCCTGTACTCTCAGTCTCTCTCTCTCTCTCAAATAAATAAAAGTATTTTTTAAAAATTAAGGGACCAAAAATAAATAAATTAAAAATAAAAACTGAGGGACCAAAACAAAAAAACATCAGGCATGCTTGGAGAACTAAAAGTAGTTTGTTATGATCACTTTGAAATTCATCTCATTTCTCCTCTAGACCACTACAATTCTCTAAGTGGTCTTTGAGCTGAACCAGGCTTACTACACACAAAAATCTCTTTCAAAATTCATCATTTCACTCCTCTGCTTAAAATTTTTCAATGGTTCTCACTGACTACAGAGTAAAATACAAACTCATTAAAATAATTCTTCCGGCTATCTGAGTCTACTCCCCACTACCTCTCCAGTGCTGAAGCCAAACCTAAGACCTGAAGTTCTATTAACTGCCAATCCCCTCTGCCTTCCTTATCTTTTTTTTTTTTTTTTTTAAGATTTTACTTATTTATTTGACAGAGAGAGAGATCACAAGTAGGCAGAGAGGCAGGCAGAGGGAGAGGGGGAAGAAGGCTCTCCGCCAAGCAGAGAGCCCAATGCGGGCCTCAATCTCAGGACTCTGAGATCATGACCTGAGCCGAAGGCAGAGGCTTAACCCACTGAGCCACCCAGGCGCCCCTGCCTTCCTTATCTTATCCTCCTTGCTAATCCTGATCATCTTCAGGTCTTGGCTTCAGCATCACCTTCTCTGAAAGGTAAAGTTTGACACGAGTGCCAGAGACTTAATGGATCTGCAAAATTCACTCTCCCCTTGTCTTAAGTTAGGGACCCCCGCCCCTAATGTTTAACTAAGCTCATGGGTCAGTGTGCAGTCATGTAACTAAGCTCTAAGCAGTGTAATGTAAGCACAAGTTCCCATGGACCTGCCTTAACAGACAGCTCTATGCCTCCTCTTCTTCGCTCCTTTGACCATCCTGCAAACTGAAGGAAGAAAGTGCCGTCTCGGACCATGAGGCTGAGGCCACACATGGTGAGGCAATGACATGGTCATGCTGACATCATGAAATAGTACACCAGCCCCAATCCACCCGACCAAACATTTACAGAAGAAGGAAACAAACTTCTGTATCACTTAAACCACTGTTAATTTGGGGGTTCTATCTCAGCTGAATCGAACTCTTAACTATTACAGAATTTCTTCTCTGGGTTCCCTTACTGCCTTTGGCATATTCTCAAAGTAGCACCAGTGATAAGCACTGTCACTGGTTTTCATTTTGTTTTTGTTTTTGTTTGTTGTCTCCCTGTAGTCTAGACTGTGAATTCCCGAAGAGGGTGCTATCTAACTTATCCCAATATTACCAGCCAAGCACAGTATCTGGGACTCTGTCTTGGCATATTAGTAGGTGTTCAAAAAAAAATTATTGAATTTAATTATACTGGTGACTAAGTACCAAGTTATTAACCTCAGTTATCTTGCCCCTTCTTCCTTTTCACAGTCCAAATATGAAAGGAATTTCTTTTCTGAACACAGCTCTCGGTATTCCTCCCAAACTTTAGCCCCAAATCTCAAGCTACTTCTTTCATCCTTTTTGAACACTGTTGGTTGAACATAACACGTACTGTTACAAAATTAGTCTTCTCAGCATCTCTTCCACATTGGCAACTCTAAAGATAAGATAAAATTCATCATTGACTCAAAAACCTGTATTAAGTATCTACTATGTGTTGGGCACCATGTAAGCAGCCAAGAATATTAATTAGGCATTCCTGGCTCTCATGCTCTGTTCAGTTTGGGGCTTCACTTTGAGGACCCACCCCCAGCCAAGCCAGAAACATTAAACTGTGCTTAAGGGGAATTGTTGCTAAAAGAGCTCCATGCTGGTGAGATTTGATTCCATCCAATTTGGCGTGTCTGTACCTTCATCTTCTCTGTTCTCTATCTTTTGCCTCTTCAGCCTCCTACTTGCTCTAGTCCTTCTAGTCTGATGTCTAAGTAAGTATAAGTAGCTTTTTCTGCTTTGACCCTCCCAGTTTATTTCCTGGTCTATTTCCTATCTCCCTAGTCCTTTCATGGAAACTTTTTATACAGCCTTCTTGATAACTGACTTCTGATTTGGTTCTGCCCACTGTCCTTGAATACTATCTCAGGAGGCAAAGCAGTGTGCTAGGTTTCCTATCAGTTTTTCCCCCCACAGACACATCAACCCTGTAGGGAGTGTGGTGTAATGGAAAGTCCACTGGCTTAAAAGCCAGAGACTCACAGACAAGTATGGCCTTCAGAAAACAATTTACCCTCCTGAGCTTCAGTTCCCCAAATATAAAAGGAGATTCCATCTTATTAGGGTTAACAAGGACTAGAGAAAATTCATGTAAAGGGCCAAGGGCTTTTTAGTCATCATGACTTACTTTAATACAAAGAGGTATGTGTTATAATAGAGCCAAAATCTTGTCATCAATTATAACAATTGTTGTTAAATTTTTAAAACCTAGTTTAGAACTCCACGACATCTACGGACAACTAACTCTAAGTTGTGCTGGGTGCTAGAACTGTTAGGTAGAAACAAAGAAGAACCTCTCCTCCTGAGGTTTAAGTGCAGATAAGGAAGAAAAGCAAGTAAAAACGTAATGAGGCAAGGAACCAGAGAGGAGGAAGAACAAAGGTTTAAAACAAAGGAACATAAAATATTTGAGATGCAGACTGAACATATCCAGGGATGTGGAGGAAGCAGAAGGCACAGAAGGGAGGATGGAGAGGAGGAGAGTGTAAAGTAAGTACAGAAGACTCCAATTGTGAAATTTAAGGAAGAACAGCAGCTGTCCAAGGGCCAATATGCACTGGTAACTTTTCTCCTATTCAAATAATCAGAACCACAAGTTGGCCTACTCCTATACTCATGAAAGATTCTTATACTCCCCAGTAATCCTCTACACATCACTCTTCTCCAAATCCCAAGGTTATAAACTATCCACACACGAACTACAACGTCCAAATACAGCACACTGGGAACAGGAGTCAAGCCCAGCAGCCAAATTAGCACTGATCCACCCAACTGGAACAATGTCTTAAAAAAAGAGAGAGAAAGAAATTAATGAGCCAACTGGGAGAATTCTGAACCATGCCCAAATATTTAAGGAAATTAAGATTTTTTTTTTCTTTTGAGAGAGAGAGAGAGAGAGAGAAAGAGAGCGCACACCTGCATGTGAGCAAGCAAGCAGGGGAGGAGCAGAAGGAGAGACAATCTCAAGCAGATTCCATGCTGAGGGCCAAGCCCAACTTGGGGCTTGATCTCACCACCCTGAGATCATGACCTAAGCCAAAGTCAAAGCTGGAGGCTTAAACAACTGTGCCAACCAGCCTTTCTTTTTTTTTTTTTTTTTAAAGTGCACACAGTTGAGCTGTATAAAATGAACTCCTGGGGTCTACTAACAAATGCTAATTGGAAGACCTACATACAGAGAGCAAAAAACTAGACAATAGGAGAGGCAACTCGAAACCTAGGTATGATTTTGAAGCCAAAAGAAGAAATATGAGATAAAACAGTTTTTGAATATATAAAATTTTAACCTTTTGAAATCACCAATATCTATTTTATTCTTACTCTCTTAAAAAAACCTGCTTCCGGGGCGCCTGGGTGGCTCAGTGGTTAAAGCCTCTGCCTTCGGCTCAGGTCATGATCTCAGGGTCCTGGGATCGAGTCCCACATCGGGCTCTCTGCTCAGCAGGGAGCCTGCCTCCTCCTCTCTCTCTCTCTGCCTGCCTCTCTGCCTACTGATCTCTCTCTATCAAAATAAAATAAATAAAATCTTTAAAAAAAAACAAAAACCTGCTTCCTGAAAGTATGTGTAAATTCAATTTGTCCTTACAAATAAATAAATGTTTTTAATATTTTTTTTAATTTACTTCCTAATAACAGTAAACATTTGCTGACCTCTCACTATGGGCCAGACACGTACCACTAATTACCACAGTTAATCCTCACAAAAACCTTATAGGGTAAATACACTATTCCAAAGGTAAGGAAACTAAAGCTTTAATTAAGGAGGCTAAACAACATACCTAAGTTGCCAAATCAGTAAATGCAAGAGCTAGAATTCCAACTTAACACAGAACCTGAGTTCTTAGATACTAAATGATACTACCTTTCTATCTTTTTGCCCTCAGTACCCATATATATATTTTTAAGATTTTATTTATTTATTTGACAGACAGAGATCACAGGTAGGTAGAGAGGCAGGCGGGGGGGGTGGGGAAGCAGGCTCCCTGCTGAGCAGAGAGCCCGATGTGGGGCTCTATCCCAGGACCCTGAGATCATGACCTGGGCTGAAGGCAGAGGCTTAACCCACTGAGCCACCCTGGCGCCCCAGTACCTATATTTTTAACTTTTGACTTGCAGCTCTTATTTTATTCTAACTCTGGAGAAAAATTAAGTCAACTTTTACTTGTTTATATAATCCCTACTTTTAAATGGATAGATTAAAATTTATCAAGATCCACATTGGGGAGCATATGTGATATGGTGAGCGTTGTGAATTGTGTAGGACTGACAAATCACAGACCTGTACCTCTGAAACAAATAATACATTATATGTTAGTAAAAAAAATTTTATCAAGATCCTAAGTCATTGTGTGCATTTTAAGCATTAACTTGTACATGCAACACTTCATATAAATAATGACTCTACTAGGGCGCCTGGATGGCTCAACTGGTTAAGCATCTGTCTTTGACTCAATACCAGGGTCCTGGGGTAGAGCCACACATCAGACTCTTCAGCAGAGAGCCTGCTTCTCCCTCTGCCTATTGCTCCCCCTGTTGTGATCTCTTTCTCTCTCTGTCCAGTAACTAAATAAAATCTTTGGAAAAAAAAAAAAATGACTCTACTGGGGTGCCTGGCTGGCGCAGTCGGTAAAGCATGTGACTTTTTTTTTATAATGATTTTATTTATTTATTAATTTTCTAGAGAGAGAGAGAGGGAGGAACACAGGAAGGAGGACAGGCAGACTGCACTGAGCATAGAGCCCGACGCTGGGCTCGATCCCACAACCCTGAAATCATGACCTGAGTCGAAATCAAGATTCGATCACTTAACCAACTGAGCCACCAAGGTGCCCTGAGCGTGTGACTCTCGATTTCGGGGCTATGGATGCAAGCCCCACATTGGGTATGTAGATTACTTAAGAATAAAATCTTAAAAAAAAAAAGAAAGAAAAAGACTCAACTAAGCCAATATTACCAGGGATTGAGCTTTAGTAGTCTCCCAAGGTTAAAAATAAATTTTTACTTATCTATCCAGGTGTTCCACTGGTTTGTTCTGCAACCAAAGGCCCATATTTACTTGTAAGACAGCTGGCACCACTCAAGGGGCAAACCATGGCCATGATGCTGGGCAAAGCTACCAACAACACAACTTTGCTTTTATTATCCTCTCATGCACTGTCTTCCAAGTAAGTGACCTCTAGCTAGATATGAATGTGTGTTCGTTTTTACCAAAATAACAGTCAATTTCTTAAAGTTTATTGTGTGATCAAGAGATACCATTAAGGGTGCCTGGGTGGCTCAGCTGGTTAAGCAACTGCCTTCAGCTCAGGTCATGATTGTGGAGTCCCAGGATCGAGTCCCGCATCAGACTCCCAGCTCAGTGGGGAGTCTGCTTCTCCCTCTGACCCTCTCCCCTCTTATACTCTCTCTCTCAAATAAATAGATAAAATCTTCAAAAAAAAAAGAGAGATAGAGAGAGATACCATTAAGAGAGGAAAAAGTCAAGACACAGAAAGAATATATTTGTGCTGCATACAAAGAACTCACATCCAGGATAGATAAAGAAGGTCTACAAATAAATAAGGAAAAGGCAAACGCAACTTAAAAATTGCCAAAACCCTTCAACAAGTACTTTACAAAAGAGAACATCCAAAAGGCAAATGAGCATTAGAGAAGGTGTTCAATTCATTAAACATCAAGGAAATGCAAATTAAAATCACTACGAAATTCTACTACTACATATTTACTAGAATGGTTAAAAGTAAGAAGATAACAATACTAAGTGTTGATAAGTACAAGAGCAAATGGAACTCTCATACTACTGAATGGTTATGTAAATCGGTATAAACACTTTGGAAAACTGTTTGATAAAATATCTGTTAAAGCAGAACATATACGTACCTACAGTCAAGCAATTCCTCTACTGGGTACATATTCTATTCACATATATATAAAAAAGACAATATATAAAGAAATCCAGGGGCACCTGGGTGGCTCAGTGGGTTAAGCCTCTGCCTTCAGCTCGGGTCATGTTCCCAGGGTCCTGGGATCGAGCCCTGCATCGCATCGGGCTCTCTGCTCCACAGGGAGCCTGCCTCCACCTCTCTCTCTGCCTGCCTCTCTGCCTACTTGTGATCTCTGTCAAATTAAAAAAAAAAAAAAAGAAAGAAAGAAAGAAAGAAATCCAAAGAGCCAGAACTAGAAACAAACTAAATGTCCATTAACAGCAGAATGAATAATAAAGTATGTGACAGTCATATAATTAAATACCGTACAAAATGAAAAAGAATTAACTATTGCTATAAGCAACAACATGGAGGAAATTCACAGATCCAATGATGAACAGAAGTCAGACACAAAAGAGAATATACATGAGTCTATTTATGTGAAATTCAAAAACGAACTAAATTGAATCGGCAAACTGTGAATTAGCAAAAGCAATCAATGATGACAGAAGTTACAGCAGTGGTCAACTTTGGAACTGTAATAATTGGGAAGGGGGATGACTTCTGGATGCTGGTAATTAATGCTCTCTTTCTTGTTCCAGGTGGTAGTTTCATGGGTATGTTCATTCTGTAAAAATTCACTACAAATTCCCTAAGCCACATATTTATTATTAGGACTCTGTTTTGCATGCAAGTTATACTTCTATTAAAAAGTTTACTTTATGGGCGCCTGGGTGGCTCAGTAAGGAGAGCACGGGACTCTGGATCTTGGGGTTGTAGGTTCAAGCCTCAGGTTGGGTGCAGAGATGACTTAAAAATGAAATCTTAAAAAATGAAAGTTTAGCAGCACCTGGGCGGCTCAGTTCAGTTAGGCATCAACTCTTGGTTTCAGCTCTAGTCATGATCTCAAGAGTAGGGATCCAGCCCCACATCAGGCTGTGTGCCTAGCAGGGAGTCTGCTTGAAGATTCTAGCTCTTTGCCCTTCCCGCCACTTATGTACACAAGCATGCATAAGCGCTGTCTCTATAAATAAATATATATATATATATATATATATAGAGAGAGAGAGAGAGAGAGAGAAGTTTAGTAGGAAAATTTAAAATTCCCTATAATTCCAATGGTAGGTGAATATTCAAATATTATGGTATATCCAAAACAATGGAATATTAGTCATGTTTTTAAGGAATAATGGAATAAGAAATGTTCAAAATAGTTTAAAAGTTGATATAACTGACTTTGCTGTATTACCTCAATTTTAAAAAATTCCATTATAATTAGTATACAGTGTCTGTATTACTTCAGTTTTTAAAAAGATATCTAAATAGAAAAATGACTGGAAAGAAATCTACTGAAGTAGTATTAGTATTTATATTTGGGTGTTAGGTGTGAGAAAATACTTTTTCTTCAGTTTCCTTCTTTTTTTCCCATTAAGGATGAGTTATTTTTATAATAAGGGAAAAGTTATTTTAAAACATTAACAACTTGCCACAAACACTGCAATTATTTTAACCTTGAAGAATTTACCCATGAAAATCTATCCCGGTGGAGGATCTGTAGCACTGAAACCACTGACCCAGAACCAACAATACAAGAAACAACTAGAAATTTGTTTTTGGTATGTGTTGCATTTTCTTTGTATGGTCAAAGTGAGAAACAGTATAATCATCAGTCTGATTAAAGCTTTGTAATTGTTCTAGCACCTGTTTAACTTTGCTGACGAACAACACACATGTGACATACTAAAATCCAGACAGGATTTAACAAGTGAAGTACATCAAACACAGGCCTTGTTATTGTCAAGGTTTCTAGGTGTGGCTGCAGCTCAAGTATAATAAGATCATTTACATCTTTCTGAGTCAGTCACCCACTCTCCTGTCTCTGTCTCTTCTTCCATATCAGACATGGGCAGGAGTACAACCCTCTATACATAGAACAGATCAGAGCAAATGAGTAGATTTTAAGAAAGTGGTAACTCAGAAATATCAAATCTTCTCCTTTCATGAGGGAATATGAAGAGAGGAAAAAAGATACTGAAACACACATCTACAAAGACGAGGGAAAAAAAAAACCAAGTTTTTCAACACATTTATGAATTCTAAGACAACTGCAGCTTTTCATCATTCTATTTATGAGATTTTTTTAGTTTGCCCTACTTGTGTGTGTGCTTTCCCACACAAGTTAGTAGAAGGAATTAGACTACACAAAGTTTCAAACCTAGAAAGGCCAGACAACTTGCAATCACTCTACCCCTCAAGTTTAGAGAATTCTGGTAGAAATCTAGTCCAAAATTTAAAGGAACATGAAACACTACAGTAAGCCACAACAGAGGATTAACATTTTCCATTCGTATTTCTCTTAGTCTGCCTTTCTCTGTTCTCCAAACAGAAGTTGTTTGTGACCGTGGATTAAAAAAAATTTCCCCTCCAACTGTTTAAGTACAGCAGTTCTCATACTGCAGCGATGCAAATTTAAAACCAGATTTACAACTATTACTAACACTCTAAAACACTTTTAGGGGTTTTGAGTATCATTCAAACCAAGCACCAGTGGTTTCCTTTCACTTACTAACATGTCTTAAAAATAGTAACAAAAATGTTGAATACAACATTTTCAGTCATTTTCTCCACATTTTTTCATCCAGACTCTAAATTTTGTTAGGGATGGGGCTAATCAATGAATAAGAACATTACATACTATGTGGGGAAAAACTAACATTGCTCTATAATACACACACAAATATTTTTAAGTTAGCCAGGACCACAATGCACCCTCTAAAAGGCTTTTCCACAGTAGGGCACAGAAACATCGTATTTTGTTTGGTGAAATCTAAAACAGAGACGATATAGCAAATGAAGTATAAACATTTTAGAAGTTAATATTGACATTAAGTGGGTTGTTGCATCAACTCCAATTTTTACTTTCTAATCTCTTGAGCCATACAGTAAATCTAAGCTGTTATCAGGAAACTTTCTTCATCTACCCCCACTGTGAAACTTGACTTTCCTGAAGTAAGACTGCCATCATGGCCAAATTTTTCCCAAGTCTATTCAGTACATGTTGCTGCAAGAGATGGTGCAAGTAAGTTTATCTATGGAATCCCTCTAAAATCCAAAGTTTACATTCATTCATAAACCCAACTGCCGAAAACTGCTTGCACCTCCTAGTGTTCAACCCACTTCCATTATCCAAATTTACTTACATTGGTGATCATCAGAAAATTTTCAATCAACTCCCATAATATGTCCAAATGAAAGTACTGCCACGATTTATACTTCAGGAAACGCTCAAGGATGCCTGCCTCAGAGACCTGCAGATGTTTATCCAAGGGTATGCGTCTTTAAATGAGGATCGCACAAAACTCTTCCACAAAGTTTAGAGGTATTTAAAATGGATTTCTCCCTATCTGTGGCTGAGTTTATTAGCTCTATTATCAATCAATCTAAACTTCCTGAGCTCTGAGATCAGCTCCTTTGAATGCCTCTCAATGCTCAATCACCTTCAACTGAGTCAGTGAGGTACCGAAAAACTGCTACCCCAAACAAGCCTACATAATTTAGGCAGAGTATCAAAACTCATTATCAAAAGCACAGTATGCCTTAGTCTGAAGAATCTCAGCACTAAAGCAAAAGCAAAATCCCAAAATCTTATAATCCATAAGCCAAACAACGTATAATAAATCTCTTATTCCTTTTCAATGCTGTAAAAGTACTCCTTATCTTTAGATAGCATAAGTTTTTGATGGCTCTCCTTTATTCTATCTAATGCTGGCAAGGAAATTTGAGTGAGGTAGTAGATGAAAAGGAAAACAACAGAAAAGAAATTTAAGAAGTTGCAAACTTGGGGCACCTGAGTGGCTCAGTGGGTTAAAGCCTCTGCCTTCCGCTCAGGTCATGATCCCAGGGTCCTGGGTCCGAGCCCTGCATGCATCGGGCTCTCTGCTCTGAGGGGAGCCTGCTTCCCCTCCTCTCTCTCTGCCTGCCTCTCTGCCTACTTGCGATCTCTGTTAAATAAATAAATAAAATCTTAAAAAAAAAAAGAAGTTGCAAACTTGACAGAAACTGTAATTCAAGCCTGGAGGTAGTTACAAATAGACTTATTTTATACAGACACACTGCTAAAGATTCTACAAAATCATTAAGCTTGCAAAAATCACAGTTAACACATGATGGATGCACTGATTCTTTCTATATTTATTAATGCAAGTTTCTCTTACTAACCCTTACCCTTTCTGCATTTCCCAAAGGAAAACAGTGTATATGTTAAATTTTTTAAATTCCGGAACATAAAAGTGAGGGCATTTAAGGAACAATGGAAAATACAAAGAAATTTATTACGGAATTTTTAATCATTCACAATTTCCTATCCAGAGATTTTGTTTAATTTCATTCTAGACTTTTAGATACACATTTGAAAATCCATCACTAAAGGTCATGTGTACGTGTGTATACACACACACACACAAGTTTAAATATAGAAGATATACAGCAATGATGTCTCAATAGCAAAAATGTGGAAACAACTAAAATATCTGCCAGCTGGTGAACGGACTAACAAGTTGAGGTGAATTCATGCAATGGAATGCTAGAGCAGCAGGAAAGCAAAAAGTAGTACAATAACTCGCATCAGCAAGAATGAATCTCATAAACAATGTTGAGCAAAAAAAAAAAAAAAAAAGCAAGTCACAGAATATACATAGCATGATTCCGCTAGTAAAGTTCAGAAACTTACAAAAGTAAATATTCTGTTGGGATATATATAAACCATAAAGGAAAATGAGGTAATGAGTAACAAAATTCAGAATGATGGCTACATTTGAGTGTGAGGGAGAATAATCAGCCCACAGGCCCCTCAGAGGCCCCCAAACCAGATCATGGACAATTTACTACTCTTACTTAAACAGTGTATACATATAATATATACTCTTTTGTATGTGATATTCCATAAAAACTTATACTCAATAAGACCAATTAAACTCCGGAAGAAAACCATGCCAACTACCTATACTAATCAACCTAGTCACTCACATTAACCATGAACAGCCATGAATTACATGATATTTACAGAAATAAAAAGGACCAAGATGGACCACTGGAAGAACTTGCCCCAAAGAAAATATGAGATATTTCAGGAATTAGAAGAGAACTTTAAAAAAATTCTAATCAGCATACCAAGATTCAAAAGGCTATCATGTCCATAAAAATCAAAAATAACCTATTAAAAGAGAGAATAAATTTTAAAAAAGAAAAAGAGAGAGAAAACACAAAACGCTTTAAAAACAAGACCCACAGAAGGAAAGAAATAATAAAACAAAATTCCTCTGAGCTGTAGAAAGATGGCCAATAAAGACAGACTGAAAGAAGTCTACCAAGTGCCAAATAGGATGAAAGAAAAGAGAAGATACTCACCTAGACACAACCTAATGAAATTTCACAACTCCAAGGACAAAAAGCAAATCCAAAAAGTCTCCACAATATAAAAACAGGTTATAGTCAAAGAAATGACAAAGAGAGATAAAGCCATTTCTGAAAGGCAAGGACTTAAACTTTAACACTCATGTACCCATATTAAAAAGACTATTCCAATTTTTAAAATTTTTATTTAGTTTTATTTTATTTATTTATTTGACAGAGACAAAGCAAGAGAGGAAACAAAGCAGGGGGAGTGGGAGAGGGAGAAGCTTAAAATATGAGAAACAATAATAGCAGCTGAATAAGACCTACATGGAACATAGGAAGTAAAAAGAATTTAAAAGAGGATTCAGTAGATCTAGTTTGTACCATTCTCGTCGAGGCAGGAGTTTCATAATAAAGCATCCGATTTCCTTCTCTGCATGCCCAAAGTACTTCTAGGTTCTAAAGTAATTTTTATTTAATAATGATACTGCAAAAGTGGTATTTGTGGAGTATAAATATTTAGGCTTAATTTGCACATATAGCACAAAGACTACTTACTGTTATGCAAAACAGCATAAATATTATTTACTTTGACAATATAAGAACAACAATATAACTGAAAAAACTCAGGAGGAAGAGAGTATTAGGAAGGGGTAAATTTCTCATTGTAAGTTGACTTACCATATTATTGAGAGTTACACTGTTAACTACCAGAATGATAGAAAGTGATTTCATTTAGGAAACAGGACTAGGAGAGGAGGAGGGTGGAGGCTCTTTTTCTATTTCTGAGTTTTTCAACAATGTTCCCATGCCATTTTTTTTTTTAATTGAAAGGAAGGAGGAAGCACAGCATTCTTACAGGTATTCTCATATCTTTTCCCACCTCAATATCTTTTTTTTCTTTTTTTTTCCAATATCCTTTAAATAAATCATCTTTTTTCCTGCTTCATACATATACACACAAAAACAGTGACACAGGAATAGAATGCCCAGTGATCCACAACATGGGACAGTCTCAACTGCAAAGTCAAGGCCGATGGCACAGTCTTCCTCAAGCCCACCCCTCCTCAGAGCACATTCCCACCTTTACAACCTACCTTCTTCTGCTTTCCTCCGGACCCAGGGGCCACTGACATTTGCACTAATGACTTAGAGGACACCCTAATCTCATGGTTCTACACAAACATCACGTAACCATGTCCGTTCCAAATCCATACTGACCACACTCGCTCTGGCCTCTCGGGTTCTGGCATGACTTGAATTGTTTCATTAATTCTTCAACTTCCCTACAGCTGCTGCTCCAATTCTTTTCACGTTTCTCAAAATTCCAAGCTTCCATCTTTCTGAAGAATCTTTTCCCATTAATCCCACACCAAATCCCCCTCCCCAGTTTTCTCAGCCAAACCCCTCCTACAGTCTGAGAGAGAGAGGTGCCCCTCCCTCCACTCCAGTGGGACTTCAGCCTCACCATCCTGCTCTCAAGCTCACCTTCTTCTTCCCTCAAGGGATCCAGTCTGCACCCAAACCTCCCTAGCCAACTCCATCTATTCTTAGCCTCCCTTCTTAGCCTCTGCAGGGCTAAAAAGATTTTTCAGGACTCTCTATTATTAAAAAAATAATAACAAAGTAAAATAAGTCCTCCTTTGAATCTGCCCTCATTCTTTCAATCCTTTTGCCCAATTTCAAAATGAGAAGCCTACACACTCATAGTTTCTATGTCCTCATCACTTTTGAATCTAGCCTCTGATTCAGCCACAGGACCGGAACTGACTAATCCAATCATCTGTGTTCCCTCATCTAATCCTCCTAACCTCTCGAAAGCTTTCACACTGCTGAGTCTCTACCTCCGTATCAGCATGGCACCATATACCCCAGTCCTTCTACTTCTGTCATCACTTCTGGCACTTTAGATCATTCTTCTTTCTCCTCTAGCTTCCTAAAGAAAGGCAGCCTTTCCCATTAGCTTCATTTTTTACTTTCCCTTTCAAAGATCTGATTCACTCTGATAACCCTCATGAAGTTGATACCCAACTCCTTCAACTGCTCCAGGAGATAAGTTGACATTTCTAACTATCAATGACTAGTCTACCTCAAAGTCCCAACAGTGCCACAGTTCCATCTTGTCCAAAGTTATATTCACCACCTTCTCCTCAAACCAGCCCCTCAGGAGTCTCTTTATATAAACACCGTCACTCCCTTGGTTACCCAAACCAAAATCTGGACCATCTTTGACTCTCCAGCTACCTATTTCCTCCCATCTCAGCATCTTTCTACTCCTCAATGTTTTACAATAAGAAGAGATGAATAGACACAGTTTCCAGCCTGGGGAAGGAGAGAAAGAGATAAGCATTACAAAAGAAAAATGCACAGGATGCTGAGGTTGTGGGGGAGGGCAGGGCAAAGGGGAGAGGAGATGGCAGTAAAAGGGAAATTCGACATGCTGAAAATTCTAAGAGTCAAAACTAAAGTCCTGTCCCCCAACCCTCACTAGGCCAAAACAAAATATCCTGAATAATTAAGTGTAGGGGTGTCTGGGTGGCTCAGTCAGTTAAGCATCTGCCTTCAGCTCTGGTTATGATCACGGAGTCCTGGGATCGGGCCCCCACATCAGGCTCCCTGCTCAGCGAGGAGCCTGCATCTCCCTCTCCCTCTACTGTTCCCTCTACTTGTGCTCTCTCCTGTCAAATAAATAAAATCTTAAAAATAATAATAATTAAGTGTGTACCTTGCTTTAAGGAAACTCAACATGTAAGTTTTGACTGACTGAATACAAATTAGGCAATGATGATTCTTACGATACATGGGTTTTCTTTAAATAGTAACTGTCCTCATGAATTTAAAATAGGATTTCCGGGACGCCTGGGTGGCTCAGTTGGTTGGACGACTGCCTTCGGCTCAGGTCATGATCCTGGAGTCCCGAGATCGAGTCCCGCATCGAGTCCCGCATCGGGCTCCCGGCTCTGCAGGGAGTCTGCTTCTCTCTCTGACCTTCTCCTTGCTCATGCTCTCTCTCACTGTCTCTCTCTCAAATCAATAAATAAAATCTTTAAAATAAAAAAAAAATAGGATTTCCTTTTCATATACTTTCATAAACATGCAGGTCATCACAGGAATTAAAAACTGGAAAGAACTACATTCACTTATCTAGCCACTCCATCTCCCAGAGGCTAGGGGAGGTTAAATAACTTGCCCAAGATCACAGAGCTGGTAAATAGCAGAAATGGGACCTGAACCCAGTAATCTTTTCCACGTTACTTCACTCACTGCCTCTGAGGTGTCTCTCCCCTCAACATGCTTTCCCAGTCGATTCCCAGTAGATTCCCATGAAAGCCAACAGAAATGAGAATCTGGAAAAAAAGGTCCAGATGTCAGGTGTCTTTCCAAAGACTTGAATGTGGTCTCTTAGACACACACACAAATAATATAAATTCAGGGAAATACGGATCTGGCACAACTTAGTGATCTATAATAATGAGAAATGGGTCCTCAGCTTATTGATGCCAAATTGACTAAATGATTCTATCGTTCCCTAGGTTCTCCCCAAAATGCCAATGAAGTTCTTTTTCTTCCCTCAAATAAATTCCTAACTGGAGTTCTAACTATTCAACTAATGGTTAAAAAGCTTAGAATGTCGGGGAATGAGGTGAAGGCACACAGGGTTTCCCCCACATCCCCTATCAAATGTTGGATGGCTTAGAAAAAATGAATTCTAAGCACTGAGCTGTGATACCAAATCCCAATTAGCATAGCTTAGGCAACCTAATTTTACCTTCTGTCAAAGAAAAGGAAAAAAACTTACTTCTCTCCGCCTCCAAAAAGTGACAGGTGCTTTTCACATTATGAACTTGTTTTCCCTGACAGGGCAGTTAAGTAGGTGATTACAATTGGCAACCTGCTCTAAGCAAAACCCCTTTCACTCTTAGAATCTGATCCCTTTCTGAAAGATCCTGTGCTCACTTTACAGGGAACATGTTTTAACATGTGAGAAATGCAAAAACAGAAGCAGCCAGAGCTCAAGGCCAACTCTAGCCTGCCTTGTATAGCTTCACTGTCAGAGGTCAATGTTTAATAATGGCTCGTAAAGGTTAGTAGCAGAAGAAAAAAAAAATCAACTTGCTTGGGTTATTTAAATTCAACTGAAGTCTAGAAGACCATAAACCCATTCTTACTACTGTATTTTCCCCTGTCAGAAAATTCCTGAGAGATACGGAGTCTTGAACTTGGTAACACCAGAAAGAGGGACTTCTGAACAAGTGAGAAATTACTAAGCAACTGTTAATTAAAATGAAATGGGACACTTTTAATAGTCTTTAATTCTAGATAAAAGCTGATAAGGGGAACAAATATGGCCATGTCTTACTCCTTATGACTCACTGAGACACTGTCACATCCTCTTTCTCACTACTACCTCTGCTTCTAAACAGACAAATCATTTTAGATAACAGGTTGTCAAAGTTGGGAAAGCAGTTTCCTGTGAAATGAATCAGAAATAAATCACTGGAAAACCAGCCTGGTCAGAATCGGAGGACTTGCTAACAAAGAGTAACTCTACTTCACTCCATGCTCAAATTTCTGTTCATTTCATTTCAAAGAGGAAAAAGTGAGCCTCGTGCATTGCCTTTCCTTCCGACTTCCCTGAGAGTCCAAGGACAATCTCCTGCAGGTTGTGCGTGCAATGAAATGAAGTTCTCACTGGTATGTGTATTCCTAGCTCACAACCACTCCCTACATTTCGTCTGAGACTGGAGACCTCTTGTCTCACCTACTCTTACTCATGCTCCCTGGCACATCCTTACCTCATCTACCCTTTATGTGTGTCTACAATTACATATCCAGAACTTTCTGCAGAAGCATAGCTGCTTAAATAGGAGTGGCTTTTTTGTGTGACTTCACAAAGCATTTTCCAAGAATATATACATGATACTCATTTTTACTTTATTTTTAACTCAGAGAATACTCATAAGACCATCAAAAGAGAACTCCCCCAACTTCCTCCTCCACCACCTATAAATATCTGCCCCCGTTCCCATTCTTTCTTCCTTTCCTTCTGTTTCAGCAAGAGTCACTCCTGGTATCCTGGGTAATCACTCCAGCAGTGCTTAGGATCTCACGAAACTGACTCAAGGTGACCAGGTTCCATCATGTTTTTTCTACTCTACACCTTCAATCACTCCCCTTCAAGACCTCTTACCCTTTCACCCCACAAATGAGCATGCTCAAGTCGCTCCTCTCTTAACATAATTCACTAAAATAGCCATCAAATACTTATCGAGCACCTACTACTCTGTGCCAGGAACTCTTTTCTACCTGGACATAAAGTGGTGAATAAAAAGAAAGTTCCACTACTCATGCAATTTACTTTTTTTTTTTTCTTTTTAAGATTTGTTTACTTATTTGAGAGGAAAAGAGACAGAGGAGGGGCAGAGGGAGAGAATCTTCAAGTAGACTCCCCACTGAGCACAGACCCCGATGCAGGGCTTGAGCTCACAACCCATGAGATTAGGACCTGAGCCAAAAACCAAGAAGTCAGACGCTTAACTGACTGAGCCACGAGGCACCCCTGCAACTTGCTCTCTAGTGGGAGAAAAACAAAGAGAGAAACGTATCAGCATCCTAGTTACTATTCTTTCTCTCCTTTGCTTCACATGGTTTGGCTTGAAACAGCAGTGTACACTGCCTGCCTCTACTTCCACTTCCTCTTGGAAGGGAATCACCCTGGATTCCTTACCACACTATTCCCAGCAGGTCTGCAGTCCCCTGCCCCCAACACAATTAAGGCAGCTCAAGCAAAGGTCACCACCAAGGGCCTCCTCATGGTTGAGCTCTCAGCAGGAACAGGTACTTCTTACAATTCCCTGTTGCTCTGCTCGTCTCCCTCTTTGGCCACATACACCTCTGTGACCACTTTTTCTCAGGTTCCTTTCCTTCAGCTTTCCCTTTAAATGGCAGTGCTTCCAGAGCTCCGTATTTAATCTCTTCTCATTCAGTGTGCTCCCTTTGGACCACCATGGCTTCCATGATTGATGATGACCACTCAGGAATACTGAATATGTTATCTTTGGGGCAGGCCCTTCTAAAGAGTTAAACGCACACAGCCAATTGCCTGCTTTGGATCTCCACCCGCATGGCCCAAAGACCTCTCAAATTCAGTGATACTGAACTCATCTCTTCCCATAGCCAAAACTGTTCTTCTTCCTTTATTCCTGTATTAGGAAATCGTGCCATCTTCCTCTCAAGATGCTAAGTCTGAAACCTTAGAGTCAACTTCAGTTCTTCTATCATATCATATTCTCTCCTCTTCCACCCTAATCAATTCTGCCTCCTCAAATACCTCTTTTCATTCCCTCTTCCCTAGTCCTATTACAGTAACCACTAGCTCATTTCAGTAGCCTTCTCAGAAGTCTCCTGTCCTGACTTGTCCTCTTGCTCTGTTCTTTATCTATTTAGGACCATTATGCATTGTATGCAATGGGAATGGTGCCCCTTAGTTGTAAGACACAGATGCCTGAAACTAACTCCCTTTAGGGTGAGCTCTAACAAATCTCAAGGTCATCCACCACCCCACCCCTGCTTACAATTCTTCAGTGATTCCGCATCACCTATATGGATGTTCTATAAACTCTTTGACCTGAAGAAAGTGATGGGGACGGAGGGCCTAGAAGAAGCACAAGACACAGTCTGAAGAAGCCAGCCACTAAAGGAAAATGTATTATTTTAACATTTTTAAGTACAAGATTATAATTTTATCTTAAATGTTTGATTCTGCATCATAATATACTCCATGTTTTAATATAACAATAATTTCCCCCAAATCCAATGAGATGTATACTCCAAAAGGTACATGTTTATCCTATAGCTTTGAGTACCTCCTGGCACATTCACACAAACCCCCACTGGGAAGCAAGGACCTATACAATAAAATTTAAGATTCTAAGGCCCACCCCTGGCATGCTCTTCGCCCTGCTCACCTGTCCAGGCTCACCGAACCTACTGAGCTTACACTTTACGCTCTAGCAGTTACTAAATCATCTTAATTCCTCAAACATGCATCAGTGATTCACGAATCCATGGCTTTCTCAAAACACTGAGTATCCTTCTCCCTTGTCTGTGTGCCCACCAAACTCCTATTCAACTGTTAACTCTGAGCCCCAGCGATAATACTTGGGGGATTCCTTCCCAGAATACTACAGGTACACTAATGCCCTTTGTGTAAGTACTCTCAATATTTATACTTGTATTCTTCATGTCATTTATTAGGCAATAAAGATGTCGTTCACAGTATCTTATCTCTGCAACTAACTACCAAAAGACTGTCATGTCCCATCCTCCTGACAACAGTCAACCTTACTGAAACTTGTCTTGTTTTTGAAATTTTTCTATTTCCTCTCATTCATTCATTAGCCCATTATCATCTGACTTCAGATTCCCACATCACCGCATTAAAATCACTCTCACTAAATTCATAAACCACCTGGTGGCTAAATCCAATGAATCCATATTAATCCTCATCATTCTCGTGTTTGCAACATTTAATCATTCCCTATTTTGTCCTTCTGACCCCAAACTCTCCTATTTTCCTTCTCTGGCTTTCCTGCTAAACTTCCAGCGACTTCTTCCTATTTGTCTTTGCAGGTTTTTATTTCCTCCCCCCATGTTAGCATTCCTTAGGGTTCTAGCTGAAATACTTCTCTCTGTTCATGAAGCCCTCTTTCCTGGGTGAACTCATCTATTCTCATGATTTTAACTATCATCCTGTTTTAGATAAAGCTGGAAACCAAATTTGGGTTCATATACCCAATTTCAGACACTCTTCACTAATCATAACTTCTGTATGGATGGTATTTTGAGAGTATAAAATTATAGCAGCACAGTGGCATAAAAGACCTACAGGGCTTTACCAGGTGCCAGGAACTGCTGTAATCATATACTTTCATACATTAACTGATTTTGTTCTGACATAAATCCTATAAAGTAGACACTATTATTACCAACATTTTACAGGTAAAGAAACTGAGATAATTGCAACTGACTACAAGGGAAAAAAAGTAGGAAAGAATTCTCCACCTCTAATGAGTAACTCTTTTTTGAACAATTTTTAGGAAAAGTTAGAAGGTGATCAAATCAAATTTAGGATTCTGAAAAATTTACTTCTTTTAATAATGACGATCTTCTGTTAGTTAATAATAATCATCGTAGTCATGTTTTCAACCTGATAATCATGTTAATTGTTTCTTTCAATCACTACTGAAATAGGATAATCTTAATTATTAAGATGTTTCACAAGGTCTATTTCCCAACCATGAAGATAAACTAGAAGCTCATGACAGAACAATAAATAAATGGAATATTTGAGATTTTAGTATATTTATGCTATGTGTAAAATTATAATTAAATTTAGTGTTTGAACATATCTTGGACATAGATATTCAAATAGGCACCTGAGAAAAACTTGGTAAGACCTAAGATCAAAGTGCTGGGTGCACGGTCGGACATACTATGGGTGGCCCATGAGTGTCCTTGAAGTCTAGCTGGCATATACTAGGTTAAACTGACAAAAGCCTGACCTACTCCAACATATCTAATATTTACCATATGGCTAAATATGTCACTTCCCTGGTTTTCCAACATTTAAAAAATTTTTTTTCAGTTTTTATTGAGAGAGAGAGCAGGGGGAGGAACCAAGGGAGCAGCAGACTCCCGGATGAACAGGGAAGCCAGACACAGGGCTTGATTCCAGGATCCTGAGATCACGACCTGAGATTGAAGGCAGACTTTTAACCGACTGAGCCACCCTGGTGCCCTGGTTTTCCAACATTTTGCAAAAGATATTATGTGACCAAGAAAAGATATGGGAAAACCAGGCATACAAAATATTTAGTTTTTCCCAACCAGTTAAGCCAAAATGAAGGTTGCTGACAATATCTGTTCTACAGCAAAATGTACCCAGTTAGCTTACGCCCCAGATCAGATCCTGTGGGTGATACATTTGGTTAAGGTAAAAGAAAAAGGGAATCAACTTTGCATAGGCAAAATACAACAAAAGAGAAGAGGTGCCCGTTCCCCAATCCAGGGAGCAGAGGCACTCTGTGCTGTGGCTCCACTCTCATCCAGCCCTGTACCAGGTGTGGCACTGTATCATCTCCTCTAAGTAGCTGCGATAATGAGTATCAGCTGAACTGAATGAGCAAAGTAGTCAGGTAGGCTGATGAAATGGAAAGTGGTCACACATCATCCAACTATAAAAGTCACATTGAAAAATCAGAGGGCACAAACAGTTGAGGGAAATGAAGGAAAAACAAACTTTAGAAACTAACCAAATGCCAGGAAACATCATGAGGCCCTGACCAGCTCCCAGAGGGGCTCCTTTTCCTTCCTGCCAGAGGTCCTGGGGCCAGAGCCCATACTTCTTTATCCTGTAAAGCCGCACCACCTAAGGAATTCTGGTGGAATCTTCTCCTTGTAAAGTCCATCTGTTCACTGAACAAGTGTCTGCTGACAGTCTTCTATTCTAGGCTCTGGGCATCCAGCAGGGAAACAGGAGAGCAAGGTCTCTGCTCCCACAGAACTAACATTTTACTAGGGGAGATAAGATAAATAAATACAGAAATAAGATCACAGCAAATGGTGGAAAGCATTAATTAAAAAATTTTAAAACAGAAAAAGAAAATAATGAGAGAGAGTGAGAGAGAAAAATGTGAGGAGTTCCACATTTGAACTCAACCAGGGAAGGCATCTTTAAGAAGAAAACTTTTGAGCTGAGACAGAAAGGGGGCAGAGTGGTTGGCCCAGCACAGATCTTGGAGCCGAGCACTCTAGGCAGAAGCAAAACAAGAAACAAGGAGGTGGGGACAAGTACAGTGAGTTCAAGGGAGAGGCAGAAAGCCTCAATAGCCTTGGGTTTTCGTTCAAATGCCATCTAAGGACAAGGTCGTCCCTGACTACCCTATTTTAAATTATAACCACTGATCCAACCTCAGTATTCTCTATCCCTCTTCACAACTGCTCTCTTTTGAAATTTTTACCATCTGCCAAGCAATGTATATTACTAATTTCTGTCTATTCCTACAGAATGTGAGCCCCTTAAAGGCAAGGATTTTTGTTATTATAACCACTACTATATTGCCTGTACCTGTGTGGCACATAGTAGGCCACAATAAATAGCCACTAAATAAATAAAAGGGAAAGGGAACAGAAGGAGGGAGGGAAGAGTGAAAAAAGTACGGAGAGAAAGAGACGAGGAAGGAGAGAGGGAGACGAGGAAGGAGAGAGGGAGACAAGGAAGAAGTCAGCCAGTATGGCTTGAAACACAGTGGATGAGAGGAACAAACGAGGGTCAAGACTGGGTAGGCCTTGGAGAGCATGAAATGGAGTTTGAATTTTAAGATACAGAGAAGCCATTGAAGAATCTTAGGGCAGGGAAGCAACATGATCAAATTTGTGGTTTAAAAAGTTCACTGTAGCTTCTACATGGAAATTAGCGAGAGAGAAGAAAGCAGGGACATGAGGAAGGGACCCTAGCAAAGCTGGAAATGAGCATGTCAGGCAAGGATTAGCAATGATCAACAGTGGAGAGAAGCAGCTTAAGGATCCTTCTCAAGGTGGTACCAAAAAAACTATGGGTGGACTAGATTTGGGGAGTTGGACTGAAGGAAAGAGAGGAATCAAGGATATATCAGTTTTCAATTTATTGCTTCTCAGCTCCAAATCTACCCTTCATTACCTGTTCTATGAAAACTGAGAGGGACCCTTTTCCTGATACCTCAATGTTAAGCTTGGTCTGTAGGGAGCACCAGAAAGACACTGCAAGAGGAATGGCCTTTTCTTTCTGGTTCCAGTGTGCTCCCTTGGCAGCATAAACAGAACATCAAGAAGTTCAGCATTGCTGATATCCTACAGAGTCCTAGTCAACTTTTGTAAGTTATTTTCTAATTGGAGAATTTGAGAAGGCAAGTAATCTAACAGCTCATGAAACTTTCATGTTTTCATAATTATTTTTCCCACATAAAAAAGGACTTGGGCACTTTATATTGTTCATTCATCTTTATTCAAACACTTTACCATACTGCTTTAAGCATAGTAATTTTATTTTTTTTTAAGATTTTATTTATTTATTTGACAGAGAGAAAGAGATCACAAGTAGGCAATAGGCAGAGAGAGAAAGGAAAGCAGGCTCCCTGCCGAGCAAAGGGCCCGATGCGGGGCTCCATCCCGGGACCCTGAAATCATGACCCAAGCTGAAGGCAGAGGCTTAACCCACTGAGCCACCCAGGCGCCCCATGAGCATAGTAACTTTAGACTCTGTTTTAACACACGGTAAAGCAAGGACCACATCACGATTCTGTTTCTAAATTTTCTTGGCTATTCCAAAACATTTATTTTACCACATGCACATTGAGATATTTTATCTAACTCCCCATCACCCAAACAACTCTCCATTGGAGCTGTAATTGATTTCCATTATGTTTATATATATTTAGACTTCCCATCTGGGAATCCATTATAGATTTCCATTTTTCAGATCTTGCTTTTACATCCTTAAAATTTTATAATTTTCTTCATATGGATCCTGTGCCTTTCTTTTGATATTTATCCTTAAGTATTTTGTAATTTTTAACACTATTATGAAGTCTTTTTCTCCTCACCAAGACAGTTCACTCCCATACTTCCCTCTGCCAACATCCCAATGATACAAAAAAATACTATTACTTGCCACCCATTCTCATACTACCCTGACCCACAGTTTATGAGTTTTGCTGAACTCTTTTAGACTAGTTTATTCAGACAACTAGGCTTTCTGCTGTAAAGTCTCTTCTATTTCAAAGATTCTTACTTAGCATTTTTATTACACATTCCTTGTCACTTGTTATATATGCAATTACATATATTTTATACACACACACACAGAGACACACACAAAACACATATATACATACATTTCAAAGTCCATTGTCCATCACCTTTTCCTTTCTTCCTCCCATCCTGGGGTCTCTGTTTTGCATTATTTGTTTGATTAGAGTATACTGCTTAGATTGGAGTATGTGGCTGATACAATCTCTGAATCTTCACACACTCACACAGAGCTTTCTTTTCCCTAAAGGGTGTATGATATCTAGACTGCATACAGAGTTCTCTAGAGCAGAGACCTCTTCTCCAATCAGTAGATGTTTCTTACACCATCGTCAAAGTTACAGTATTGCAAATGAGAACAGCCTATTTGGCTGTTGCTGTTTTATACTTTATCCTTCTATCTCGGAGCTTGTAGGACTTTTTTTAATCACTGAATTCAGTAATTTTATCAGAATATGCCTAGGTTTATGCCATTTCTCACCCATCTTGCCTGGAATACAGTGAACCCATTCAAAGCTTCATTGCTTTTCCATTTGCAATCTTTTTTCAGCTCAGGGCATTTTTCTTCTATTACTTATTTCTCCTTCTAAAATTTTATTTTTTTAAAAAAAGATTTGAGAGACAGAGAGCACATGCATGTGGTGGGGAGGGTAGAGGGAGAAGGAGAAAGAACAAAAGCAGACTCCTCACTGAGTGTGCAACCCATTATGGCGCTCAATCTCTCGACCCTAAGATCATGTCCTGAGCCAAAGCCAAGAGTTGGACGCCCAACCAACTGAGCCACCCAGGCCCCCAACTTTCTAAAATCTTATCATGTGGTTTCCTGGATCTAACTTCCATGTCCCTTACCTTCATAAGTTCCCATTCTAACTCTTGGTGTTCTTGTTCTAAGCTTTGAAATTGTTATTTTACTTCAACTATGTTTTAAAAAAGAGGACAGGGGCGCCTGGGTGGCTCAGTGGGTTAAGCCTCTGCCTTCGGCTCAGGTCATGATCTCAGGGTCCTGGGATCGAGCCCCGCATCAGGCTCTCTGCTCAGCAGGGAGCCTGCTTCCTCCTCTCTCTCTGCCAGCCTCTCTGCCTCCTTGTTATCTCTCTCTCTGTCAAATAAATACATAAAATATTTTAATTAATTAATTAATTAATTTTTAAAAAAAGAGGGCAGTAGAGATGTGTGAAAACCACCATCTTTCTAGAATCATTTCAAATAGGATTTTTAAATACTACCTTATCACTCAAGCAGAAAACAAAATGCTTCTATGTACTTAAAAGACAATTACTTAAATTAGTATTTTTAAAACCCCAACAGCTATTTGTTGAGAAGTTACTAGATTGAAAGCTCCTTGAAAGCAGGGAATCTGCCTTCTACGCATCCCTTATTCTCTCAATAGATCTTGTAAATAAATGTGTTCAATACACCTTTACTGATATACTGATATATTGAGCACTTTACGAGTTCCAAAAGGTAGAAGGCCATGCCACTACACTCACAAAATGTAAAGTCCAACACAGGAGGCAAAAATAATTGAAACAAATAATAGTGGTCTGTTTAGTGTTAAACTCTGTTACTGAATACAATGGCCTAAAAATAGAAAGGATTAATATGAACGAAAGCAGTCAGCTGGGTTCATGATCAAGGGAACATCAGCCAAGCCCTGGAATTTGGCGACATTTTAATAGGAGAAAAGGCAGTCCTGACAAAACAGTCACTATAAAGGCAGAGAGATAGGAATGGGACTGTCAGG
The DNA here is from genome assembly GCF_010015895.1 of Lontra canadensis. NCBI lineage: Eukaryota > Metazoa > Chordata > Mammalia > Carnivora > Mustelidae > Lontra > Lontra canadensis. The sequence continues at coordinate 4,113,119 of NW_022631053.1, forward strand.
AAAAAGAGTGAGGAAACCAGTCTGACTATAATAGAAGAGTCAGTCAGAGACTAGTAAGAAAATAAGAACAGACAGGGAGGCTGATGACAGAGTCCAGATTCATTCGGTGGTTGAACAGGTATTGAAAATACACATGTCAAAGGACGCTGTATGTACACATGTAAGGACGCTGTCAAAGGAAGCAGCTTACAGAGGGAGGTGAGAACAGGTATGTAAATGATAACTTCCTAGGTTTGAGATCATTTGAAAAATAAATAAAACACAGGGTAACATGAGAGATCAGAGCTTAGAGAACCAGCAAATGAGGAAGTTGGTGTTTTTAACAGGAAGTTCATCTTCCAGTACTTCCCTTGGTCCTTGAAGAAAAACGAGAACTATGGGAGGAAAATTCAGACAGATGCTTTTTCTACACATTCAATTTAAGAATAAAAGTTTCTCCAAACCAGAAAGGAAATCCAATAATGTAAGAAAGGAGACACTTTAAAATTTTATGGAAAAAAAAAATTTTTTTTGTAACTACATATGGTGACAAAAATTAATAGACTTATTATGGTGATCATTTTACAATATATACAAATATCAAAGCCTTACGTTGCACACCTGAAACTAATATAATGCTGTATGTCAATTACACCTCAATAAAGAAAAATTGAAGACAGCCTGTTTGCTTCAGTCACAGATTTACGGAACAAGAAACTATCAGAAGCTTCTACCTAATAATTCCTGCTGGGTTCATTTTTAAAACGTAGAGTGTGACAAGACTGATCAACACCATAACACACGCATGCCTGACCTGAATTAAAAACCACAAGTTCCAGACTGATGAATCAAGACCCGTACTTTTAAAAAAATACGTTATATGTTAACAAAAATAACTTTTTTAATTAAAAAATAAATGTTTGGTAGAATTAAAACAAAACAAAACCCACAAGTTCCAGGCCAAGAGTACTCGAAACAACATAATCCAAAATTCTTAGAAAGAAAGAAACAAATCCTATAGGTGCTTTAATTTATCCATAAAACCAACAGTCCTCTAAAAATAGAGAGATATTAGAGCACTGTTCCTTCACAAAACAAGAAATAACTCCAAGAAAAAAATCAATTAAAGTACATGTCATTTACAGAAATATCTACACTGGGGCGCCTGTGTGGCTCAGTCGTTAAGCATCTGTCTTCAGCTCAGGTCATGATCCCGGGGTCCTGGGATGGAGCCCCACATCAGGCTCCCTGCTCAGCAGGAAGCCTGGTTCTCCCTCTCCCACTCCCCCTGCTTATGTTCCCTCTCTCACTGTGTCTCTCGCTATCAAATAAACAAATAAAATCTTTAAAAAAAAGAAATATTTACATTAACTTACACATTGACTTTAAACTTAAACATTAAATATCCTAAAGAGAAAAAAAAGCACTAAAAACTCTTTCTGAATCAGAATTTAACCACAATCCTCTCTACAGTCCAGAAGCTCAAGTCCAGTGCAAACCAAGGATCTTTCAAAGACACCAGACCTTCAGATTCTCATTTAGGACTGCCCTGTGAAGCATCCAAAATATTTTCCTCCTGGGTTTCCCCTTTTCAGCTTCTGATCATGCTCATCTCAATTCAAGGAAGAAAAATTAATTTCACATTTATTCTCTGAGAATAGGACAGAACATTCCCATCCTTTTCCCTCCAGCCCCACCTCTAAAACTCCAAAGACAGAAGCTGTATTCTAAGAAAAGTGAGGCCCAGTAGTTAGGATGGGAAAGAATTTTGCAGAAACAACTTGAAACATGATTCAGGGAGACAGAGGCAGATGGCAGTGTGGAAACCCATGGGGTCTGGAGCCAAGCAGACTTGGGTTCCCACCCAGCACACTACAGTCTCAGACTGTACGTTCTTTAACAAGTCTCTACAAAATGGAAATCACACACCTATCTCCAGCAGTTATAAGATTAGAAACACATTTCAAAGACCTGCCTGAGGTCCCACAGCAAGCAACAAACACAGGACTTAACCCAGCTCTAAATGACTGTTAAATCCACTGTTCTGATCCCTTCGCCATTCATTTCAGAATGTTACTGTCACTGGCAGGGAGAAAGGGAAAGATAAGGGTATAGGGCCAGATCAGGCACACACAGCATTCCTCTCCATTGCAGGTGCTTTTTTTTTTTTTTTTTTAAGATTTTATTTATTTATTTGACACACAAGAGAAAGATCACAAGTAGGCAGAGAGGCAGGCAGAGAGAGAAGGGGAAGCAGGCTCCCTGCTGAGCAGAGCCTGATGTGGGACTCAATCCCAGGACCCTGAGATCATGACCTGAGCTGAAGGCAGAGGCTTAATCCACTGAGCCACCCAGGAGCCCTCCATTTCAGGGGCTTTCTGTTAGCCCAGTTCTCTCATCATGATAATAGGAGCTTTTTATTCAGCACCTACTTCCCCGCCAGCTAGGGTATATGAAGAGCCAAGCACAGGGCTTGCTATACAGCAAGTACTCAATAACTTGTAGCTCCTTATAGAGATCTTAACCTCTAAACAGAGCTTAGGAAAGGCTGGCTTCTTACAGGAATTTGAATTTTTTTTTATTTATTTTTTTTTAAAGATTTTATTTATTTACTTGACAGGGAGAGATCACAAGTAGACAGAGAGGCAGGCAGAGAGAGAGAGAGAGGGAAGCAGGCTCCCTGCTGAGCAGAGAGCCTGATGCGGGACTCGATCCCAGGACCCTGAGATCATGACCTGAGCCGAAGGCAGCGGCTTAACCCACTGAGCCACCCAGGCGCCCTCTTACAGGAATTTGAATGGAACAGAAGTAAACCAGGCAGAAAAGGGGGAAGAATGTGCCTGCCAGAGTGGGCATCTCTCAGAGGAAGGCAACGTGTACAAAGGCATGGAAGTAAAAAAAGCACAGTGGCGCATGCAGCTAGGCATAGCTAGAGAGGGGAGAAAACCATAGAAGGCGCAGGAAATGAGGCTACAAAGGCAAGCAGGTCTTGCTACGTAAAGGATGCTTGAATTTTATCCTGTGGATGGGGCAAGCCAATGAATAATTTTTAAACTGGGGAGAGGTCATGTTTAGATCTCTATTTCAGAATGATCATTCCATCACAGAGTAGAGAAGAATGGACTGGAGGGAAAAGGGTCTGGGAAGGCACTGGAGGCAGGTGGATGAGTTAGAGGAGACACTACAATAATCTCAGTGAGAGGTTGATAAAGGCTGAACAAAGACCAGGGGCGCCTGGGTGGCTCAGTCGGTTAAGCGTGTGCCTTTGGCTCAGGTCATGATCCTGGTGCCTGAGATTAAGCCCCGCCATCCAGCTCCACACTCAGCAGGGAGTCTGTTTTCCCCTCTCCCTCTGCCCCTCCTTCCCCCAGCTTGTGCTCACCTCTCTCTCTCAAAACAAATAAATGGAAACTTAAGCAAACAAAAAAACAAAAAAAACGAGCCTGAACTAAAACCAAAATGGCATGAGTGGAAGGGAGGAAGAAGAATCAACTGGACTTAGTGACCCATGAGATGGATGACTCCCAAGCATTTGACCCGAGAAAGTGGACATTCGGAAGGAGGCTGTGGAGCAGGCTGAAATAAGGATACAGTGTTGGACTTGCTAAGTGACCGCTGTCAGGGAACCAATGGGATGTGTGGAGCAGACGGCTCTGAGTCAGGCCTACAGATAGGGACCAGGAAGCCATCTCACCTCCAAGACAGCTCATGTCCTGGGTATGGATGAGATTACTCAGCAAGCTTATGTGAAGGGAGATGAAGGCTCATGACAGATAGTAGGAACACCTGTACCAGAAGGAAGACCAAAAAAAAGGCACTCAGAGAAAGCACATAAGAAGAAACAGGCGCCAGACGGAAATGAGGCCATTAAAAGCTAAGGAAGGAGAAGGTTTTATAAAGCTAACTATTCACCATATCCAATGCTGCAGAAAAGACACGATAGCCAGTGGGTGCTTTTCAGTCTGAAATTAGAAGTCACTGATGGGGGCGCCTGGGTGACTCAGTTGGTTAAGCAACTGCCTTAGGCTCAGGTCATGATCCCAGAGTCCTGGGATCGAGTCCCGCATCAGGCTCCCTGCTCCATGGGGAGTCTGCTTCTCCCTCTGACCTTCTCCTCTCTCATGCTCTCTCTCACTGTCTCTCTCTCAAATAAATAAACAAAATCTTAAAAAAAAAAAGTCACTGATGGCCTTGGAGACGGCTGTTTCAGACACTTGATAAACAAAAGCAATGGACCAAGGAGTGAGCAAAGGAAAGACAGGAAAGGAAGTGTAAGCTACACCTTCTAGGATCTGTGAGAGGAAGAGAATGCAAGCACACAAGAGCACGCGGACTCCAACACAAGACTGCCGGAAGCTGCTTTTTTTGGATGGGAGAAATTTCAGCATATTTATAGGCTGAAGGGAAGGAACTGAGAGCCAAGCGTTAAGTGAGAGGCTGAAGATGAGAGAAAGAGACAAAGGCAAAAAGACCATGAATGAAGACCATGAATGAATAGATCAATCAATGAAGTAAGACGCCAAGATCACAGAGGAGAAAGGATGGGAGTGAGAACAGTGAGAGGGATATACCTTAGAACAAGAAAGGGGATACTTCTTCCTCTGAGAAAAGGAGGAAAGTGGATAAGGGTGGGAACTGATACAGATAAGGCTTAGAGTGCTGAGGAGGGAAGCGGAGGGAGTTTGGCTTTCTTACAAGCTAGTAAGAATGGTTCTGAGCTTTGTTTCATAGTCCTCTTTAAGAAACTGATGAAAGGTAGAGATTCTGCTCCCTAAAAAGACAAATAAGCACTCACACTCCAAATTCTGCACATGATTTCAGAGTTTTCAGGTACACTGAGGCCAACTCATGAATCCAAAGAAATTGCCTTTCAGAAGGGATCTTGTTTATCGATGAGCATCCACAGGGAAAGCAACCAACTCACTAAAAACACAAAGATAGGAAAAACTCTCACTTAAACCCCTAGAGTATGATCAATCACCAAAACAGATGAGACTATTTGAGGTGTACAATAGCACTAACTTAGACTCTAGGGATAAGAGAGGAGACCACCACAGCTTTTAGGAAACTCAGAATTTAAAGACAGTGAGTGAGAAGAGTCCTGGATTTAGCAAAGGCTTTAGAAAGCAGCAGAATCTTTAAAAGATGAAAGATCAATCTAGAGCTGAAGGGAGACAAAAATCAGACCCTTGGGTCTGAAGATAGAGAACCAGACAAGGCTGGTGGTAAACAGAACTCAAAAGAAAAGTGGACGCAAGAAAACTTTGAAGGAGGAACTGAAAGGATGTGTTCACTAGAGACAAATGGAGGACTAAGAAAAGGAGACAAAAACTATTTGAAGATTCTAAGCACCCACATATGCCTTTTCATAAATGGTAGATGCCTGAGTCTCAGAAACCACGCTTAAATTTCAAAGCCATTTGCCAGAACTTACCAGCTCGGAAATGTACACACACCAGATGTCCGTATGAAACAAACCAGCTACTCTTTTCTGCTCTAGTCAACTGCCTGCAGTGACCTAACATATGTTACACTAAGGGTAGAGGGTGCCGACAGGAGCAACTACTGGTGGAGTAAGGTCTTTTAAAAAAATATGTGCACAAATTGATTTCATTCATCACTTCATATACAACCATATTCTGCCAAGTAACACAAGATACTAAAAACAGCCAAGTCACTAAGCAGCTCTTCACTATCAGAAACAATAAAGATTACACACACCAAGCAATCACTGCATGCCACACAGTACAGTCAGCTCCTTTTCAACCCTACAGCTCCAATGAGATTGTCATTCCTTTAAGAACTGAAGAAGCTGGGGTGCCTGGGTGGCTCAGTGGGTTAAAGCCTCTGCCTTCGGCTCAGGTCATGATTCCAGGGTCCTGGGATTGAGTCCCACATCGGGCTCTCTGCTCAGCAGGGAGCCTGCTTCCTCCTCTCTCTCTCTGCCTGCCTCTCTGCCTACTTGTGATCTCTGTCAAATAAATAAATAAAATCTTAAAAAAAAAAAAAAAAGAATTGAAGAAACTAAAATGAGGGAGGGTAGCCAGTCTGTCCAGGGTCACACAGCTACTAAGTGACAGTCCAGGAATGGGACCCAGGCCCACCAGATGCCAAAGCCTATACTAAAATGATTACACAACTCTGGTTCATACCAAAATCAAATCCCAAGACAGTGACTTTATGGTTTCACTTTACATCACATTGAAGTGAGCAAAAACTCACTGCACTCCTAACACAATACAAGAAAGAGTTGGGGAGCTACTTAAAAAAGTTTAAGACACCATCAACAGATGAATGGATCAAGAAGATGTGGTATATATACACAATGGAATACTATGCAGCCATCAAAAGAAATGAAATCTTGCCATTTGCGACGACGTGGATGGAACTAGAGGGTATCATGCTTAGCGAAATAAGTCAATCGGAGAAAGACAACTATCATATGATCTCCCTGATATGAGGGAGAGGAGATGCAACATGGGGGTTAAGGGGGTAGGAGAAGAGTAAATGAAGCAAGATGGGATTGGGAGGGAGATAAACCATAAGTGACTCTTAATCTCACAAAACAAACTGAGGGTTGCTGGGGGGAGGGGGGTTATTATGGACATTGGGGAGGGTATGTGCTATGGTGAGTGCTGTGAAGTGTGTAAACCTGGCGATTCACAGACCTGTACCCCTGGGGAAAAAAAATACATGTTTATAAAAAATAAAATTAAAAAAAAAAAAAGTTTAAGACAGGGGCAGCTGGGTGGCTCAGTGGGTTAAGCCTCTGCCTTCAGCTCAGGTCATGATCCCAGGGTCCTGGGATCGACCCCCGCAGGGACTGAGCCCCACATCGGGCTCTCTGCTCATCAGGGAGCCTGCTCTTCCTCCTCTCTCTCTGCCTGCCTCGCTGCATACTTGTGATCTCTCTCTCTCTGTCAAATAATAAATCTTAAAAAAAAAAAAAAATTTAAGATATAATACAGGGGCACCTGGGTGGCTCAGTGGGTTAAGCCTCTGCCTTCAGCTCAGGTCATGGTCTCAGGGTTCTGGGATTGAGCCTGCATCAGCTCTCTGCTCAGCAGGGAGCCTGCTTCCCCCTCTCCCTCTGCCTGCCTCTCTGCCTACTTGTGATCTCTGTCAAATAAATAAATAAAATCTTTAAAAAAAAATTACTTCCAAACTGTTTAAGATACGAATGACCTCTGTAGGAGCTTACACTGAAGTAAAATGAAAAACAATTTAAATAATTAATGTCTCGGTTGGCAAAAATGACATAGACACTGTAAATGCTGTAAGGTTTGAAGCTAGGGAGCTGACAGTGGTCAGGGTTCGGTTATAAAAAAAGCTAGCACTTCAGCTGAACTCTTAAAGAGCAGTGGGACAGTAAGCAGGAAGGAGTGCTTTCAAAGAGCATTCCTGAGAGGGGGGGAGAACTGTAGTAATTCTGATACAAATATAGTGTGAGGGCCTTTTTTAGCCAATCATCTGAACTTTTCACCCTGAGGTGCTAATCCTCACATAGGCTAGGAAAGAAAGCAGCCACCAGGGGCCAGGCTAAGAGTGAAGGGTTAATGATTTTTTTTTCTTTCTTTTTTTTTTTTTAAGATTTTATTTATTTATTTAATTATTTATTTGAAAGGAAGGGAGAGGGAGAGAAAACCTGAAGCAGGCTCTGCACCAAGCAAAAAGCCCAACGCAGGGCTCAAGCCCATGACCAGAGCAGAAACCAAGAGTCGGACATTTAACCCACTGAGCCATGCAGGTGCCCCTTAATGATTTCCTTCATTCAAAAATCCAGTTCAATGATATGGGGCTGTCAAATGATGATTTTTCAAAATAAACGTCAGAACAAGGGTGTCCAGGGGCACCTGGGTGGCTCAGTGGGTTAAAGCCTCTGCCTTCGGCTCAGGTCATGATCCCAGGGTCCTGGGATCGAGCCCCGCATCGGGCTCTCTGCTCAGTGGGGAGCCTGCTTCCTCCTCTCTCTCTGCCTGCTTCTCTGTGATCTCCGTCTGTCAAATAAATAAATAAAATCTTAAAAAAAAAAAAAAAGAAAAAAACAAGGGTGTCCACACAAGCGCTATCCTTTACAGTAAGACTGAGTCATTCTATCAATAAATTGGTCACTTGTCTTCTGAACTACCCTCAAAAACCAGTTTACATCATTCTACTTTTTTGACAGTCACAACGCAAATCAGTTTAGAATTACTCTAATTTTTTCAATGACACCTAGTCTGGACTCCAAAAGAACATCACCAGATTTTCTCTACTTGACTCCAAGTAACCTATAAAATGAAATTCCACCCTCAAAATTTGCCACCATGAAGATTTTCAAAGGAATGTGCCACAGGTTCTGACCATAATTCCTAAAGATGAGTTCCAATGTAAGAGAGGATATATGCAAAATATATATGCAAAACACAAATGCAAAAATATACATATTCAAGTTTTAGGGAGAGCACATAGATAACACCTAGTTGGGGTTATTTAAAAATCGATAACCCCTGCTTTCCTTCCTCCTCTTAACATCGGGTATGACAACTACTGAGACATGCTTTTCTGATAAATGTATATCCCATGAATTCACAACTATGTGCTGTATTTTGGGGAAAGTGGACCACTTTCCCAGTGTTAATACAATAGGAGGGACTTGTCAGTTTCCTGGCTCCTTACTTTTACTTGCCCACTAGGGAGACCATGAAATATGATCTCTAGCCAGCACCTATCCCTTTCCCTCTACAACTCCCCCACTACTTCCCCACTCCTCAAGAGGATTCCCGTCAACTCCTAGCAAGGAACCCTCTCTTATCCCTCTGCCTTCAAGGTGGGCCCTACCGGCCTTGCAGGGCTGCCAGGATGAGTGATGAAAGAGGAGAAAGGGAGGATGTGACTGTGTTTGTTGTGTTTGTGCTCAGAGAAGTGTTCAAACAAGAAAAGGGAGGATCCCTTCCTGTGTTATTTTGTCTTAAATACCTTCCCAATTGTCATCTTTAGACATTGAAAGACTTGAACTCTTCCGACAAGCCACAGAAGTATGGGATTTATGTCCTTCTTTCCTTCATGCTTAGGACTGAACTGCACACGCTCAATGTCAGCCATCTCTACTAGCCACCCTGTCCAATCTTGTATTTATAGTTCTCTGCTGTTTCTTTTCCACAACAACAAATCAGATACCTTCCTCTTTTTTTAGAAGGCAGCCTTGGACAAAACTCTACCATGGTCTCCTGTACTGTCTGGTTGGTATCTAAGTGACTTCCATTCCAGACTCAGGGCTCCTTGAAAGCTGACACACTGCCCTGCTCACCTCTGCATTCCCAGCACACAGGAGGCATAAAATAACTATCTGTTGAATCAAATAAGTGAATGATAGACTTGAAAGAGACTTCAGAAAGAGAATCAAGGGAACTATTTAGAATTGTGGCAAACAACTGTTACACAGCATTTCCCTAGAGTAAAAATTAGAATACCTTGTGCCATAACAAGAAAGATATTTAAATCATTTGATGGTAACAGATGCCATAATTACATGGCAGCTTAGGATAATGGCACTTACTAGATGAGCGACTTTAGATAAAACACTTACCCTCTTAACCTTTCTAAGTTTTCCCTTCTGTTAAAACAAACAAAACAAAACAAAGGAAGGAAAAGAAAAGGTGAGAGATGGTTATAATATCTATCTATTCCACCTAATCACAAAGTTGTAATGAAGCCCACATCACATAATGTATAAGATCATTATACAAATATAATGTATTATATGACAGATTTAAACAAGTAAGTCTCATTAGTGTTACTTAATATGCATACACTTGAGTAAAAACATGTGAATAAAGTGACAACAGAGTTTACTGTCAAACACATAACAGATATAATAATAATACAATAAAATATGTGAATCATAAAAAACATATCCACCATCAAAATACTTGTAGAAACCTCTACCTATTCAATTCATCAAAAGAAGAGCTCAGGATTATGTGCAACTTCAACTTTAAGTGATTCTCTGGATAGATGCAGCCTATTCTTTTTGGTGCAGAAGCAGGAGCTTCCCGGCCAAGTCCATGGTGACCTGCGTGAAGCACTAGACACAGCCCTGGGCTCTGCAACGCGCTCTGCGGCAAACAGCCCACAGGGGCACAAACCTGCATTTCAGCACAGAAGTGGCTGAGCTATGACCAAAGTCTGCAGCCAAAAATACAGACAAGCACAGAGAAATTTCTTTAATAGCACACAGCTCAGACTATCACTGTAATTAAGACCAACTATGGCCTGCATGAAAAAAAAAAGAATAAAATCAAGGAATGAGTACACCAAAGACCCATGATAAACACATAGTTAAAAGTACATTTTTTTTTGAAAGGAAAGAAAGTACTTTGTCAACAGAGCAGCAGCTGTAGAGAAAATGTACAATAAACAAACAAACAAGCAAAGACTCATTCAAAATATACTACAGACATTACCAGTAACACCACGCCAGAGATCCGGGGGTTAATGGGCTATCTTAACTTCACTTGAATTCCTAAAAACGTCTATCTACTTCTTCAGTCAAGCATCCTCTGTACTTTATTTTTAAGCAAGAGAAAAAAAGACAGATGGCCAAGATGCTAACCCTGCAGGCCCCAGATTTTTCAACTGTATTTCTTCCAGTTGTCTGTTGCTAAAAGAGATGAAATACAGGACAACATGGCATAAATCTATAAGAAACTAATTCAAACTAAGTATATGTGAACCAAAGCAATCCTTCATGGGAAAGCAAATCATGCGTTTGTCCTTAATGATGCTGAAGCCCTAACATCCACAAGTTTGTAGGAGTTTCACACCCTTCTAAAGGAGAGAAAGGTGAGCTAATCAGTGTGAGTCTTAGAAACAGTTCCTCAGAATCATTTCTAGAAACACTCAGAGAAGTAAACAATAATCAGCTGGAAGCCGATATACCAAGAATAAGGAGCTTCCAGGATTTCCCTCTGTGTAAAAGCAATCAACTCCTATTTTTAATCTCATTCTGACACAAACATCCAGCCAAACCTCTCTCTTGCTGGCTAATCAAATAGAGCTCATTTGTTACTACAGAGTAACTGTTTTAAAAGGCAGATTTGAATGGAAGTCGTTACAGATTTAACGACAATGCTTTAGTATAGGAGAAGAATGATGTTATCTTGAGAGGCAGGACCAATGGTAATATTTTAAATACGTCACAGAAACCAACTCATCCACCACCTCGGATTCTGGGGATGGGCCAAAAAATAACTTCTTAACTGATTAATTGAAAAATAATATGCTGGTAATTAAGTGCAAATGAAAACAGCACTTCCCTATACATTGGGAAAACCTAACAGGGTTATTAAAAATAATTATTTCCTTGTATGCCCAACAGGATTTATAACACTCAAATCTACTTCTGGTTTTTCACTGTAAAGGATAAGGGGGTGGGGGAATGGGGAAGAGAATGCCCCATAAGTAAACAAAAAGTCTGAACTCTCCTGAGAACTTGTCACATTCTTCTCTTCCAATCAACAATATTTAATCCACTTGAAAAATGCTAGCAAAGAGGGCCTTTGGCAAGGAACTCAGTTAAAAATATGCAACTCTGGGGACACCGCCACAATACTGACATCAAGCTTGTAGAAAATGCTGCTTTTGTCTTAGTCAGCCCGTGATAAAAACAGGAACTTTATGGAGAACTGATCACAACTGCACATGAAGCCTGATCACATGCCCACAACAGAGCAACGTTTCTCTCATTGTTGTCCAAGGGACTTCTCTAATAACAGAGGCTTGATTTATTCTATTCTTTTTAATTCTCAAATTCAACCCTCCCTGTACCAATCCATTGTCAAAAGAAAGAGGGTGCCAGCCAGGATTTGCATGTAACCGGTAGCCACCCTCCTCCTCTCTTGAAAGACTCTAAAAGGTGATCAGATGCGGAAAATTCACCCCGAATAGAGGCACTAGGAAAAAAACCCTTATGACAAAGGTGATCTGGAAGCAGCACAGTGTATGTCTCTCTGGGTTAATGCCACTGCTTCTAATCTGCCTAGGACCCTAAATGGCCCATTCTGCTTCTCGCTCACTCCTGTCACTGGGGAAACATCTCGTATTGTTAAAGAAGGAGGAAGAAGAAATGCTGCGGATTTCCCATGTATCTTTCTCTTTTTCTGAAGGGGGGAGGGGAGCTGAAACAGACGTGAGGCCCTCCCCGCGAAAAGGGGAGAGGAGGACAGGAGAAAGCTGTCAGCCACCCTGCTCGCAGCCTCACCCCCCCCCCGCCACCACCGTGCCCAGACGCCCGGGGAGGAGCGCGAGGGCGCAGCTTTGTCTTGGGTTTTGAGGGGCAGGGAGTGCAAAAACGGCCCGGGCCGGGGGAGGACTTCTCCCCTAAGCCCCAGCTTCACCCTTTCCCCGAGAACACAATGAACACCAGGGGAAACCCACTTCATAGGATGCGAGAGCAGGGAAGACGACCCCTTCAGAGCACGGGCCAGATTTCCGGCACCCTCCTCCCGTCTCGCCCGCACCGCCAGCAGGGCGCGCGGCGGGGACCTGTTCTGCCTGTCGCCGCGAACCGCAGCGGTGCCCGGGCGCTCGCTCCCCCGCCCGGCTCCTACCCTCTGAGAGCTCCAGCTCCAGCTCCGCCAGCTGCGCCCGCACTTCGGGCGGCAGCGCCGCCACCGCGGCCGGCGCGGGCTCCAGGCCTCGCTCCGCCATCCGGGCTCCGCCAGCCACACTCCGGAAGACAAGAGAGGGGTCCGAAGGAGGGACGGACTGACGCGGGCCCACACCCCGGCTACAGGATCCGGCTCCGGCCGCCGAGCTCCGCCGCTGCCGCTGCCTCCGCCGCCGCCATGAGCGAAAGTCACGTGAGCACGGCGGCCCCGCCCCCGGGCCGAGGACGCACCGCCTCCGCGGCCCAATCAGCCCGAGGACTCGCGAGCTTACGGCGCCCTCTACTGGGCATCTCCTGAGAAGACGACCCCAACCCCGCCACCCGGAACTCTCCTGGGCGACGTGAGCTGGAGGTGTTGATGGCGGGAGCCCACGTAGCGTTTACCTTTTGCAATATCGCGAGCGAGTTTTCAGGGGACCCAGGCCTCACTTTTTCCGGTTCTCTTAGAGTGTATGCCTTTGTCTTGTGCCATCCTCCATTTTCCCAGAATTGACATCTACCCATTTAAGAGGACCCGAACTCAAGCCACTTTTTTTTTTTACCGATTAATGATTTTTTTTTTTTTTAATTTGTATCATTATATCACAGACCACTTCTTTCACAGGGGCTTCCTCATCCCACTTGCCAGGAGCTCCTTGTTTCTAGTTCAGTTCTCGCATTTAAGACAATGGCGGGAGAATCTCCTTCCTCCCACCTAGAATTCTAACTACTTGAAAGTGGAGAACTAGTCTTCTTGATCTTTTTATATCCTCTTCAGTGGATGATTTAATAGGTGTTCCCAAAATGTTAATATTTTATTCAATATAAGGAGGATCCATTTGTGTATTTTTACTAGGAGCTACTGGGGCAGACGCTTTAATCGTTCATATTCTTTTTTTTTTTTTTTTTTTTTTTTAATGCCAAAGCTCCCCTTCACAATTTGAGGGATTTCAGTGTTTTCGCTTCCCTTCTAATGCTGATCCAAAATTGGTCTCTTGAGAGAAAACGCCTCAACTTCTATTCAATAGTAGGAGTTTCTGGACAATAGTATACCAGTTGGGGGCTGTAAGAAAATTATTTTTTAGTTGAGAAAAGAATTTCAGCTTGAAAAAAAGAAATGTGACATCGTGGTTGATTGAGGGGTAAACTGAAATTTCCTTTCAACTGCAAAAATGTAAGGAGAATCTTGGGAATATATATGTATGTCTGTCTTCTGGTTTACATGGAGACTGTTGCAGGTTTTAAGGCTGCAAATTCCTCCCGTCAAAAAGTGAGGTCTGTGGACCCTCCCCTGAATCTGGATGGGCTTCTCATTGCTTTGACCAATAAAATATGGCACAGGTGATACTATGTAACTTCGCTGGTTAGGTCCTAGAAGGCCATTCAGCAGAATTCTTCATCTCCAGAGAACCCCTCTGAGGAGCCTCCCTCCCAGGGCATTCACTCTGAGAACCCAGCAGCCATGCAGAGAGCTAGCCACATAGAAGACAATGTGAGGTGCTCTGCCCAACCTCCCCAGTTCAGCCCAGCCTTTTAGTCATCCTAGCCCAGGAAGCCTCCAGATGACTTCAGCCCCCAGGCATTTGAGTCTTCTCAGCTGAGGTCCCAAACAATGCGGAGCAAAGACAGCCCATCCTTGTGCGCTGTCCAAATTCCCATGAACATAATAAAATGACCACCCTTTTATGCATCGAAGCTCGGGGTGGTTTGTTACACAACAGTAGACTCCATAAGAAGGATCTTAGCAGGTGTTGTTGTTTTACCCTCCCAGTAACCCTGACTCCCTTTTTCCCTTTCCACTAGACCACACCCACCCTGTTGAGACTGAATATGCCAAATACATATTTTTCTGACCTCCTTGGCATGTATGTGACCCACTTGGGGAAACTACTGGAAGGGGAACATCTGTGGAGGATTTTCCTTTCTGATGAGAGATACACACAAGGAGAAAATGCCCCTTCACTTCCTTCCCGTCTTTGGATGTTGTCCAGTTTAGGGCACCAGCAGTCATACTACAACCACAGAGGGAAACTAAGAGAAGTACAGAGATGTCACCTAGAACTTGACTGAATTGTTCTGCTAAAATAAATTCTTGGGGCGCCTGGGTGGCTCAGTGGATTAAAGCCTCTCCCTTTGGTTCAGGTCATGATCCCAGTGGCACCGAGCCCCACATTGGGCTCTCTGCCTGCTTTCTGCCTATTTCCCTTCCTCTCTCTCTGCCTGCCTCTCTGCCTACTTGTGATCTCTGTCTGTCAAATAAATAAATAAATTTTTTAAATAAATAAAATAAAATAAAATAAATTCTGAAACCACCTATACAGTGCTTGTCCTTCTTGTCCTTCTTATATAAGAAAATGGATTTAAACCTATTTTAGTTGAATATTCTGCTATTCGCTGTCCAGTTTCCTATCTGATGCTCAGTTTATGACTAAAAAATGGATATTACAAGTGAGCAAAAATAAGGAATGACTGAGGGCAGTTGCACAATGTCTAGTAAACTATTATGACACAGATCACATGTAGACTGGGGCTGTTTTGCTAGGGAAATAATGGGAAAATTTCGAGGTTTAGGGAGTGAGTGGACTACTTGGTATGGCTTTCAGTAAATTCACACAAGAGATAAACAGCCTGGAGACGTCCCAGCGGAGGACAGGCAGGGAAAGTCGGCTTTACTAAGCTCTTCCGGGGCGACAGGGGCGACAGGGTGGAGCTTTGTGGATTTGGGGAAGCCAAGATCTCCCAAGTTAAAGCGAGGTAAACAGAAGCAAGAGATTTAACAGTGATAAAACTGAAAAGATTGAGGCTCCAGATCTCTGAAGGATCTTAAGACCTTTTATTAAACAGTCTTTGTCAGATGAAGGAGGTCAACTTGGTAGTGAATACAATAAGCCTAGCAGGAAAGATTACTTTAAGGGTGGTACTCCTCCTCCTTTAGGTCATTCCTTTCAAATTGTCTCAAGGAACAAGACCTTTAAACTAAAGAAGAAGGAGGTGTTTGCAGAGTATAGAAATAAGAGCTATGAGACTGAAATTCTCAGGCTTAATGACTGATCAGTGCTGTCTAATTGAAAATACAATGTGGGGGCGCCTGGGTGGCTCAGTGGGTTAAGGCTCTGCCTTTGGCTCAGGTCATAATCAGGGTCCTGGGATCGAGCCCCAAATCAAGCTCTCTGCTCAGTAGGGAGCTTGCTTCCCCCCATCTCTCTCTGCCTGCCTCTCTGCCTGCTTGTGATCTTTGTCAAATAAATAAATAAAATCATTAAAAAAAAAAAAAGAAGAAAGAAAGAAAACACAATGTGAGCTACCTGTGTAATGTTACATTCTACTATATTAAAAAGTGAAAAGAAACCGCACATCTCAACCCAGACTAGCTATACTTCAAGTGTCCTATAATTACACGTCACTAGTGGCTGCTGTGTTGCTCAGTGCTGGTCTAGAACTTTACCTACTTTATTAGCACATGGAATTCACTGGATAAAACAGACCAAAACCCCACTAAGTTTTTGCAGTATATGCCAAAGATATGCCAAACTTGGTTTTAGCTGCAGCTAATTACTCAACACTAAAAGCAGTTCCTAAACTTCCAACTCCCACCCACAGGAAAATGGCTGCTGAAGTTCTGCTGGAAGGGCGTATACCCAATGCCCATATTAGGTATGCCCGTGAAGGACAATGGCTCTTTCAGAGATCAGAACCAGAGGCTGCCAGACTAACACATTCATTCCATTCAAAGTCTGCCTGTCAGGCAGCATGGTAGATTGCTTGCAAAAAGGGCGGCAATAACCCTTTTGACACCCCCCCCCCCCCACTGCATTCACTATCCTTAAGTAAATCCCCTCTATACATTGGGTTTGAACATATAACTTCCTTCGGCTAATGAGACCATAGTAAGCATGACCTACAGACTTGGAAAGTGCTTGTGCATTGGGCTTGCCCCCCTCTCTTTCTGCTTTCAAGACCCTTGCCTTGTGAAGGAGCAGGAGCTGGGCTGCTAGATGAGAGTCATGGCCTAGCCACCTTCACTGCTCTAGGTAAAACCCAACCTGCTGCAAAGTATGAGTCAGGCCATACATAGACAGCCAGCTGATCCCAAGTCCATGACTGAGCCCTGCTGAGCCCAGCTCAAATGACCAATGCATGGGACAAAAAATGGTTGTCATTTTAACCTACTAAGTTTTGTGGGTTTGTTACACAGCAAAAACTGATAGAAACAGGTATGGTACGTGCTCAGGAACTGTGTCTGTTGCGTATTTCCTCTTCTAAATGGAGGTATTATTGTACTTACAATTCCTTGTCGGCATCGTTTGTTGCAGTAGTTCTCAAACTTTAACATACATCAGAATCACCAGGATGGCTTATCTAACACAAATTGTGATGTCCGACCCAGACTTCCTGATTTCATAGGTTTGGGATGTGGCCCAATGATTGACATTTCTACCACCTTCTGTGTGACACTACTGTTGCTGGTATGAAAGCCACATTTGGAGAACCAGTGGTCTATTGGTTGTGTTGGATACCAGTACAACTCCAGGTTCCTGGTCCATGAGGAATCATCTCCAGACATGAAGATTACATACCCCCAGAGGTCTGGACTTGGAGCTGGAGGAGGTAGCTGCATGATATTGGGATTCTCTTCCTTAAAGGAAGGGAATGAAATTTCATGTGAGTGAAGTACACACATTTTTAGTCTCATGTGTCATTCAAAGACAGCGTTTCTTTATCGATTCTCTGCCTGGATGAGATATCCATTGACATAACTGCAGTGTTCAAGTTCCCTACTATTATTGTACTATCATCAGTTTCTCTCCTTATGTCAATTAATATTTGCTCTATGTACTTAGGTGCTCCGATGTTGGGTACATATTTACAATTGTTCTATCTTCTCATTAGATTGAACTATACACTTTTTAATTGTGTATAATGGAATAAAAGTGCCACAAATGAGTGGGTTCTGGCAGAGGCTGTGAGCCATCTACCCAGAGTTCATTTCCCCTCCTCTCTACTTTGTCTGGAGAGCCCACCTACCTCCACAGGGGCTTAAAATGCCAGATACTCAGCCTTCCTTACTGCTAGGTAACAAATCACCCTATTCTGGCCAAGGGATCTGGATGGAAGTCAGCTAACGGTCAGGGGACAGAATTCTGGGAAAGATATTCCTCCCTGATAAGGGAGACATCTGAGAAAATCCTGAGAACTCTGTTAGGTTCTTGGATAATTATACCCTCAGAAGAGAGTGTGGCAGAGGCAAGGCTGGCAAACAAAAGCTTGGAACAGAGGGACAGCTACCAAGTCCTGAAGGTGGTGGCAGAAAGCAGGAACCTGGAATGACTCGTGATCTACCTCCAGGGAGCACCCAAAGGTCCCTGAGTTGGATGAAGAACAGGCAAAGGATCCTGTTAGGGAGTATCTCCCCTGTAGGCAGAAGCAACCAAATTTTTGCATTCATGTTAATAGGTTTTCCCTTGTACCCCTCAGCTGAAAACTGGGAACATTTAGGTGATGTAAAATCTACCTATGTTGAAACTCTAAAATAGAGCCCTGTAGAAACTGGAAAGCATTCCATGAAGAAACAGGTTCGGGCGCCTGGGTGGCTCAGTGGGTTAACCCTCTGCCTTCGACTCAGGTCATGATCTCAGGGTCCTGGGATCAAGCTCCGCATTGAGCTCTCTGCTCAGCAGGGAGCCTGCTCCCCCCCCCTTTCTCTGCCTGCCTTTCTGCCTACTTGTGATCTCTCTCTCTCTCTGTCATATAAATAAATATTAAAAAAAAAGAAAAAGAAAGAGGTTCTGTGAGATGTGCCAACATGTCATGATTAACATGGGAATTTTTATGTTCTTAAGTCCCTATGAAACCACTGGGAAAACAGAAGAAACGTACAGTAGACTCTCTTCAACTTAGAAGGGTTTAGAAAAATGTTAGGGAAAAGATTCTCTCTTTTTTTTAAAGATTTTTATTTATTTCAGAGAGAGTATGAGAGAGTATGATCAGGGAGAGGGGCTGACAGAAAGGGAGAAGCAGATTCCCCACTGAGCAGGGAGCCTGATGTGGGGCTCCATCCTGGGCCCCTGGGATCATGAACAGAGTCAAAAACATATTAAACCAACTGAGCCACCCAGGTGCCCCAGGAAAAAAGATTCTCTTCTTGTGTTGGGACATGTCACTGGGGAAGGCTGAGGTGTGCTTTAAAGAAAAGGCATCTTGGGGCACCTGGGTGGCTCAGTTGGTTAAGTGTCTGCCTTTGGCTCAGGTCATGATCCCAGGGTCTTGGGATCAAGTCCCAGACTCCCTGCTCAGCAGGAGTCTGTTTCTCCCTCTTTTTCTGTCCCTCCCCGTGCTCCTTCTCTCTCTTTCTCCATCTTGCTCATTCTGTCAAATAAATAAATAAAATCTTTGGGGAAGAAAAGGCATCTTTCCTCAATATAATCTTTTTAAAAAATTATTAATTTATTTGACAGAGAGCGAGAAGGAGAGAGGGAACACAAGCAGGGAGAGTGGGAGAGGGAGAAGCAGGCTCCCCACCAAGCAGGGACCCTGATGTGGGGATATAAATATAAATATTCCTTATCCATTCAACTATCAGTGGACACTCGGGTTGCTTCCATATCTTGGCTATTATGAATAATGAAGCAATAAACATAGGGGTGCATATCTTTTTAAATTAGTAGCTTCATTGGGGAGTGGAATCCAGTAATACAATCACTGGATCATATGGTAT
This sequence comes from Lontra canadensis, assembly GCF_010015895.1. Lineage (NCBI taxonomy): Eukaryota > Metazoa > Chordata > Mammalia > Carnivora > Mustelidae > Lontra > Lontra canadensis. The sequence goes on from NW_022631053.1 coordinate 4,132,441, forward strand.
TTCTATTTTTAATTTTTTCAGGAACTTCTGTACTGTTTTCCACAGCGGTTGCACCAATTTGCATTCCCACCAACAGTGCATGAGAGGTTCCTTTTCTCCACATCCTCCCCAACACTTATTTCTTGTCATTTTGATTTTAGCCATTCTGACAGGTGTGAGGTGATATTTCATTGTGGTTTTGATTTGTATTTCCCTGATGATGAGAGATGTTGAGCATCTCCTCATGTGTCTCTTAGCCATCTGGATGTCTTCTTTGGAAAAATGTCTGTTGGACCACTTCTTTATACCACACACAAAAGTAAACTCAAAATGGATGAAAGACCTAAATGTGAGACAGGAATCCATCAAAATCCTAGAGGAGAACACAGGCAGCAACCTCCTTGACCTCAGCTGCAACAAGACAAGTCACAGGAGGCAAGAAAAACAAAAGCAAAAATGAACTGTTGGGACTTCATCAAGATAAAAATCTTTTGCACAGCAAAGGAAACAAACAAAACAAAACAAAACAAAAAAACAAAGGAAAGGAAAACTAAAAGGAAGTTTTCTTTTTTTTTTAAGATTTTATTTATTTATTTGACAGATCACAAGTAGGCAGAGAGGCAGGCAGAGAGAGAGGAGGAAGCAGGCTCCCCGCTGAGCAGAGAGCCAAATGCCAGCTCGATCCCAGTACCCTGGGATCATGACCCGAGCTGAAGGCAGAGGCTTAACCCACTGAGCCACCCAGGCACCCAAAAAATGTCTATTCTGTTCTGAATATATCTATTAAATCCATCTGGTGCAGTACATCATTCAAAGCCATTATTACCTTATTGATTTTCTGTATAGATGACTTGTCCATTGATGTAAGTGGAGTGTTCAAGTCCCCTACGATTATTCTATTTATTTGTTCCCTTGAGTTTGTTATTAATCATTTTATTTATTTGGGTGCTCCCATATTGGGTGCCGAAATATTTACAATTGTTATATATATGTTATTGTTGGATTGCCCCCTTTATTATTCTATAGTGCCATTCTTTGTGTTTTGTTAGTCTTTTTTTTTTTTTTTTAAGATTTATTTATTTATTTGAGAGAGAGACAGTGAGAGCACAAGAGACGAGAAGGTCAAAGGGAGAAACAGACTCTCCCCATGGAGCTGGGAGCCCGATGCAGGCCTCGATTCTGGGACTCCGGGATCATGACCTGAGCCCAAGGCAGTTGCTTAACCAACTGAAGCACCCAAGCGCCCCAGTCTTTTTTTTTTTTTTTTTTTTAAGATTTTATTTTTGCATCTCGCATCCCCATGCGTGTACACCTAATCTCAGCTGGTCCACCTGAGAGCACCTGAGCACCAACCTTAATCTCCACATTGTCCTATTTCCACTCCAAAAAGAAACTATTGTGAACCAGGAGAAACTCACAAAACTGCAAGCACAAGTGGGCATTGGAGGGAAAGAAAGTGTTCGCTGAAAAAAGGTGGTTCATAGGATGGCTACAGCAGATGATAAAAACTTTAGTTCTCCTCAAATAAGTTAGGGGTAAACAATATCTCTAGCATTGAAAAAGTGAAAATATTCACAAACCAAGGAACATGATCCATTTTAACAACCCTAAAGTCCAGGCATCCCTGGCAGCGAACACTTTCACCATCATGGGCAACGCTGAGATAGAGTAGCTGACGGAAATGCTACCCAGTATCTTAAACCAACTTGAAGCAGACAGTTTGACTAGTTGAAGGAGACTGGCTGAAGCTCCCCAGTCAAACAATCTGTAGATGGAAAAGCACCACTAGCTACCAGAGAAGATGAAAAGGAAGTTCCAGATCTTGTGGAGAATTTTGATGACTCTTCCAAGAATGAAGTAAGCTGAATTGAGTCAAATTCTGAAGAAGGTAATAACTTGGAGAAGTTATTGGGAGCTTCTATTTTATAATATGACTGCTTTTGAAAATTTTGGTCATTGATTTGAGAAAACCTAGATCTCTATTATTTTTTAAGCCCAAGCCCCTTGGACACTGCAGCTCTTTTCAGTTTTTGCTTTTACACAATTCATTCTTTGCAGCTAATTAAGCTGAAGAAGCCTGAGAATAAAGTTTGAAACAAGGTTAATAAAGCTCTTTGCCTAGAAGGAAGGAAGGAAGGAAGGAAGGAAGGAAGGAAGGAAAGAAGTGAGTGAGTGGAGGAGGGAGGGAGGGAAAACGGAATATTTGATTTTTAAGTAATCTCTGTGCTCATTGTGGGGCTTGAACTCACAACCTTGAGATCAAGAGTTGCATGTTCTACTGACTGAGCCAGCCGGGCTCTCCTATGGTCTTGTTCTGAAGTCTACTTTGTCCGGTGTCAGTGTTGCTACTTTGGATTTTTTTTTTTTTTATATCCATTGCATGATAAATGTTTCTTCATCCCCTTACTTTTAATCTGCCGATGTATTCAGGTCTAACATAAGTCTCTTGTAGGCAGTGTATAGATGGATCTTATTTATTTATCCATTATGTCACCCTATGTCTTTTGATTGGAGTGTTTCAAACTAATTATTGATAGATATGTATTTATTGCCACTTTATTACTTGTTTTGTGGTTGTTTCTGAATTTTTTTTTTCTGGTTCATTTGTTCCTTCATGGTTTGCTGGTTTTCCTTTGTGTTATACTTGTATTTCTTTCTCTTTACTCTTTGCATAATTATTAGTGTATTTAAAAAAAGATTTTATTTAAATACAGATATGTGTGTGTGCAAGCACATGCCTGCATGTGTTTGTGGCAATGAGCAGACCTGGTAATCAGATCTTGGTTTTTATTTTTAAAACTTTTTTTTCTTTTGTTAAAATTTTAATTCCAGTGTAATTAACATTGTTATATCAGTTTTAGGTAAGAGATTTTTTTAAAACAGAAAAAATTTGAGGACCACAAAAATTCCAACATTAGATAATAAGGAATGATTGTTATGTTTTATATATGGCAATGGCATTATGATTATGTAACTACAAGACTACTTTTTAAGGGGAAAACATACTCAAATATTTATGGGCGAAATGGTATGCCTGAAATTTGCTTCATAAAAACCCATTGGAAGGTGGATTGGGAAGAAGGTATATATGAGATAATAGTGGCTAAGATCATAATAAAGTTGAGTGATAAGAATATGCAGGTTGATTATACTATTGTTTTTGTATATATTAAAAATTTCTCATATCCAAACATTTTGAAGGACAGAGAAATATTATTTCTGCATAAGGCCATTGTTTTGTAATTTTATCTTGTTCTATTTTATCTAATATTGATGCCTATGTAAGAGAAAGTGTACTTCAAAACATGAACTTGCAGAACAATCTTTACTAAAAGTCTCATAATTATAATGGCTGAAAAATTAGAAATATTATCTACCCAGAAATCCAAGAGAATCATCTAACATACCATCATTCATTCATTCATTCATTCAAACATACTGAGTTAATGTAACATGTTAGGCACTGTCTAGGTGGTAGGGAATACAGGGTTTGAATGAGGTCCATCCTCTTACAGACCTTACAGTGTGGTTTTATCAGACTTACTATGAAAAATTTTAAAGTGGCTTAAGATTAAAGTCAAAATATAAAAATAAATAACCTTCCTGTATTAGAGCAACAGTGAATTGAAAAAAAAAAATCCATTCACAGAGCAAAACGTAAGTAGGCACAAACCCAGTAAGAAATGTACAAGACTTAGATGAAGAAAAAGCTAACTGAATGTTCTAAAAGAAGACCTAAATGGGGGGGGGGGAGGAAACACCCAAAACCCAACATATCAATGCTTTAAAAATTAATCTACATGAATCAGTGCAATTTTTATGAAAATCCTATTGTGATTTTCCTAAATTCTAACTTGAGAAGCTAACTCAAAAGAAAGTTTCAGTAGAAGATAAAATGTTCAAAGAAAGTCAAGAAAAATTAAAAGTAAAAAATTTAAAAGGAGGATTTGCCTGAACAGAGATCAAAGCATACTAAAAAGCTACAGGCCTTAAAACCATAAAGTCACTTCTCCCAAAATTTCCTGTAAATATAAAATAATATCTATAGAAACCTTTAAAATTCTTTAAAATATAATTTTAAAACAAAATTTGTTAGTTGATTCTAAAATTCATATTACAGAAAAAACAATCACAAGAATAGCCAGACATTTTAACAAAAACAACCATGGATGCAATTCGCCCTTTTGAACAAAATACACTAAAAAGCTACAGGACTTAAAATGGGATGTTATTTATTTTTTTTTAAAAGATTTTTATATTCATTTATTTGACAGAGAGAGAGATCACAAGTAGGCAGAGCACCAGTCAGAGAGAGAGAGGGAAGCAGACTCCCCGCTGAGCAGAGAGCCCAATGCAGGGCTTGATCCCTGGACCCTGAGATTATGACCTGAGCCAAAGACAGAGGCTTAACCCACTGAGCCACCCAGGTGCCCCAAAATGGGGTGTTATTAATGCAGGAATAGAATAAAAGAATTTGATAAATTTTGAGGAAGCAGATTTATGCATAACTGGGAATTTCCTTTATGATAAAGGTAACATCTCAAGTAAGGGAGAAAAGATCAAGTACCTAGCAAAAAGTTTTTGAACTGGTGACTACTCAGAAAAAAATACTTTAAACATTTCCATAATGCACCAAAATAAACTGAATGTGTTTAAAAGCTAAAATTCAAAAAGCAAAATTATTAAGTTATTATTAGAAAATAGGAGAAAAAAATACTTAAAAGCTTCAGGATAAGGAAGGCTTTTTCTTTTTTTTTTTTTTTTTGCTTTTCTAAGCAAGTCATATAGTAAAAGGTTGATAGGTAGGACTTCAAAGACAATTAATACAAGAGATAATATAGAAGTTAAAATCTTAAAAATTACTGAGAATATATTCCTAATATATTTAACAATGAAATATCCAGAATGTGAAGAGCTGCACCAGTAAACAAAAAATGACAACCTAATGAAAAAATAAGCAATAACTAATATATGGTTAGTAAACATACAAAAAAATTAAACTCACTAGAGATCAAGGAAATATAGTTTTAGCAATAACAGATAAGAGGTACCTAAAGATACATAGATGTGGGAATATTGGGTCTCTTGATTTTTGGAGGTCATAAGCTATGAGATCATAAGAGCCCAGAACTCCTGAGGGTGATTTGTCCTGTTGTGTGAAAGATTTGCTATATGGACACTGGGTGAGAGAATTCTTTATCTGGTAGTTGCTGCAAGGACCATGTAAATATATAATTGTTACTGTTCAACCTTTCCTGTCACATGGAGAAAGCCCACTTGAGAAAGAAGCCAATGCACAGCTAGTAGACTGGGCATGGGAGAGAAAGGCGAGGGAGAGAAGGGAGAGGGAAGATGGGAGAGATTGAGAGATAGGGGCTAGAGTGAGATTATGCACTTGGATCCAGCTCTACCACATTTAAAATAGACAACTGGGTATTTTCTGAAGGTTTCAAAACGGATGAAAAATAGCCATACATCTACAGGAAAATAAGATAAGACAAGACACAACAAATTTTTAGGAAAATTTTAGTAAGCTTACATTTGGAAACTTTGAAGAGTATTAACTATTAATCCACAATTTAACCAATGAGTAAACAAGCAGAGAGAATAAAATGAAATACACCAGTATTAGTAGTAGAGATGGCTATAGCTAAGGGAAACCTTTAACTAAAGAAAAGGGCCAAGTTTGATAGGTATTTAAATTCTACAACCTTTGATTCATGTTTATGGCTATTACATGATTTCTAGGACACAACTGGTTTTGCTGAGGCAGACATGAATTATGTCTAAGAATCTACACCTAAAAAAATGGCACATTGTGAAGAAAATGTTGTTATAACAGACATGACGAGCTTAATGCTTTTTATTCCTCTCCAATACATGACAGACCTTATTGATGATGACTGGGAACATTTTTTTTTTTTTAAAAGATTTTATTTATTTATTTGACAGACAGAGATCACAAGTAGGCAGAGAGGCAGGCAGAGAGAGAGGAAGAGAAGCAGGCCTCCTGCTGAGCAGAGAGCCCGATGCGGGGCTCAATCCCAGGACCCTGGGATCATGACCTGAGCCGAAAGCAGAGGCTTTAACCCACTGAGCCACCCAGGTGCCCCGGAACATTAAGTCTTGAATGAAATAATATATTAAGTGGTTAGCACAATAGTTGGTAGCCTGGAAACTGTCCAAGGAGATAGAGGATGATTGGGATTAAGGTACCGATAATTAAGACAGAGAAGTAGTGGCAGATATAAACTAAACATTTTTTATTTAGGCTACATTAAAATGTAGCCTAATAATCACACTTTAAATTAGCTGAAAGAGGAGTGGAGGTGGGGCAGGGTGCGGGGGGCGGGGTGAGGTGGGGAGGTGGGAATAAAATTAGCTGAAAGAAAATGCAATCTAATGAAAACCACCTTATGTTGGAGATAACTATTGTCTTTTGGACTTAAAAGGAATGATTTTTAGTTTAGTATTATTTTTGTTCCCCCAGGTCTCCACCGTTAGGATTATCAGAAACCCTGCAGAAGGTAAAAGCCTATTTCAAAACTGTACTCATAATTATATTTCCCTCCCCACAAAATGTTTTTTGCCAACGTATCCCTCCAATCATGGCGAATGGCACAAACTTCCATCCCGTTCCAGAGCCACAAATTCATGAGTAATTTTTTTTAATTTTTCATGAGTAATTAAAAAAAAAAAATTTGACAGAGGGAGATCACATGCAGGCAGAGAGAGAGGAGGAAGCAGACTCCCTGCTGAGCAGAGACCGACGCGGGGCTCTGCCTACTTGTGATCTCTGTAAAATAAGTAAGTAAAATCTTAAAAAAAAAAAAAAAAAAGAAAAGAAAAAATTCCCCAAACCCTTTAGCTTTAGATACAACAAAACAACGATGTGGTGAAAAGCTAAAAATAACCTAGTGGTTTTCTCTTGGAAATAAAAGTTTAAAAGCCTAGAATTTACATTCAGGTCAGACCATAATCTACCCCAGAAAACCAAAATCCTTAAGCTGCACATTGCCCTATGGTTTTTTCCCCATCACCACTGCTCCAGACACTAAAAGATTTTGAGAAAAGCCTACGACCATAACTGCTGAATTTTCTGGCTCTCTTCCCTCACTTTACAGAGGAAATCTCACACATCCTGTACCCCATTCCCCCAAACCAAACCAAACCAAACCCCCCCAAAAAAAGAGCTGAGACCAGAATAATGATAGAATTCAGGGAATAGGCAACACACAGTATTATGGAAAAATAAATACAAGTAGTCATTAGACATAAACCACCTGGAGAAAAGGAAACCAGTCCTGCTTTTAAATAATTTTATTTTTTCTAATTTTGTGTTACTTTAATTTCCCATAGCACCTTGGCAATGTTGAAAACAGAAATACAAATACAAGGATGTACTCATTTTAACATAATATGCATGAGCATGTGTCACACCATCTTTTTTTTGGGGGGGGGGCAGTTTGGACAACAGGAACAAACCTAAGAAATGGACAAAATAGAAGCTGGGTAACTGGTTCTGATCCCTGACCCCAAACATTTAATAGGGGTCACTCAAAAGACAAGTAAATCAGGCAAAAAAAAAAAAAAAAAAAAAATCAACATCGATGTAGATGTTTCTTTATCTACACTAATCAGTGTTTTGTACTACAATACTGAAAATAAAACCATTTTATTTTATACACAGCCTGTTGACATCTGAGTTGTACTTTTAGGAACTGTCTACTCAATTCATAAAAAACTGTTAGTTTTTTAAAAATAAAATTATTTAATAATCCGGTGATTTCGAAAGAGAATTTACTTTCAACTTCAACACAAATTCTCTTTCAACTTCTTAAAATGTCTCATTCCGTTAATAAAAACTGAAATGTCTATGTATCTTCTTGGAAGCTCAGACTAGCTAAGTTAGCATACACCAGAAAAGCCTAAAGTTAAATTAATGGCCACCACATTGTAAGGAAATATAAAAAATTAGGAAAAAACCTCATCATACAGTTAAGAATTTATAAAAACCTTCAAAAGGAATACACTGTCCTCTTGCATTTTACCTTTTCTACAAAAACAAACAAAATGGTACTTTTAAAATAGGGTTAATATATCTGCCCAACACAAATATCAAGAGACTTATCCCCAGTGCAGTTTAATTGTGTCAAAGTAAAACCAGTGGACATTTAAGCCAAAAGACTAAATATAAAGGCCATAACTAATAAAGCTTAAAAAAAGCATTCAGTAACTTTTAAATACTATTTTCTGCACCAGCAGATGCAAATACTCCATCATTAAGCCTTTTGCAAAGCCAACCTGGTTATTTAAAAAGGAATGTAAAGCAATATTCAAACTACCTTAATTTTAGGAACCAAAAATAAATTAAAAATCAGCATGTCATTTGAGACCACATGCAAATCGAGCACATAAGATGATAACAATAAATCCTGATTACTGAAAGATCGTCTCTTCTTCCAAAATTCAAGTGAATAAAATTAAGATGGATCAACTCTTTTGAATGCCAGTGTCTATACTTGCAAAAATGGAATCACTCAAGTAGAGACAGGCCCTAGATATCCTGAAAACCTCAATTATCAGGATAGAAAATGGAGACAGGTCTTGCAGTATCTCCAAATACCTTCTCTATGAAGTGCTGAAGTGATGAACTTGTGTGACTCTTATTCTCTTCATGCAATAAGAACTATGACAGAAAACCACCATACTATACACTCATTATCATTTGTATCTACTTTTAGCCTCCAACAACCCAAGGAAATGGTAAATCATAAGGATGAAGAGAAAAATTTGACATTTAAATTCCTCCCTCTATAGAACCAAATAAATAGCTGAACTACAGTAAGCGCCCAACCTGCATCAGTTACAGAGAACTGATGGAAAAAAATCCAAACAGTTTCACACAACTCACAGGCATCATTTTGATACAAACCTTAAATCTGCTGTAATAAAATAAATGCTAAATACATACTGTGAAAAAAAATATATTACACACACACACACACACTCTTCCCTATACATCCCACCAAACTGGGAACTATTAACTGTAATGAGGCAAATTAAATTAAAAACTATGTATTTTATAAGAAATTTTAAAATGATCATGTTTTCAAATTTCTACTTCCAATAACATTTTGGGTAAAAAGGCAAGAACACAGTTGCTTTCTTCAAAACGAAGACTCCTTTCTTCTGTTTCAATTAGAACATTTAGTTTTTAGAAGTTGGGTGGACTAACAGTAAGTCACACAAGCATACAAGTAATACAAGCCTATTTCTGTGACATTGTAAAAAAGTAATGTTTCATTTTTAAGTGCAATAATTAAGTTTATAATCCTTACCAAGTGATTTTTTATAAAATGTTTATTCTCTTAAATCCAATGCATTCACAGAGTGTTAACACTTTAAATGTTTATCATTTCCACCAACTGCAGCATTATCTAAGTAAACCAAAATAAGCACTTTTATCATAGATGTAGTCAATGATTATTAATACTTTTTTTTTTTTAAAAGGACCTAAACTTCCCCCAAATTTCAGCACAGGTAGTTTTATTGTATGTTTCATCTAGTAGATGATTTTTAAAAATAGTGTGTAGAAATGATAGTTTCAAACTGCTTAAATATATTATACCATGTTATCAATCCACCAAATCAAAAGCAATTGCCAAGCTGAATAAGTTACAAAGAAATGATAATCCTGGCTTGTACAGAAATGTGCAGTGTTTAGTTACCTACTAATACAAATCTCCAAAGCTTAACTTAGAGTTGGAAGATGAGTTTCACAGTAATGTAATTTTAACCTCCATTTACATTCATTTTAATATATTACTAAGATGTTTACTCTATGTCACAATGGTGCTTTCCAGTGTTCACAATTTACAGTTTCAATTTGTACATATGTAATTCACTAACATAAGGGACAGTTATGACTATTACAAACTATCCCTAAAAAGAAAACAAAACCCCACCTTACATGGAACTCTGAAAACAGTATGACTTAAAACAGATTAATGCAAAATGGTTTTTAATATTTTAGCCATTTTCTAAACACCAGCATGTAAATTTGCCTACTTAATATGACAGCTACAACTTTATTCACTGAGAAAGTATGTACTATTAATTTTCTTCAACTATCTTTCTCACCTTAAGTCAAAAAATACCATGACTTGCTGGTTCTGTTTCTGTGAATTCCAGACTGTTTTTTTGTTTTTTGTTTTTTTTTTTTTTTGTTTTTTTGGGAGAAAAGGAAGATGATGATAAAATACATTGTAAACAGAAAAAAGTCACCCCCAAATTAAGCCTTTTATATATATATATATATTTTTTACTTCTACACTACTTAACACTTTAAGAAATCAGTTACAATGTTTCATCTTTAACACGAACACAAATAAATTACTGTAGGGTCAGTCTGACCTACCATTCTGGGATCTAAAGTTCTAAATACATGAACAGAAGAGTAAACTACTTCAATGTTCAATCGGAGATTAGAACAGTTATATGATTTGACTAAACTGTCAAGGCAATTAGAAACATACAATTCTGTAAGATGTTGGTTATTTTGCTTTTGGGGGTGGGTAGTCAAAGAACAGAGAATGACAATGAAGTAACAAAAAAACCTGTCTCCTATTTTAGGGGTGGGGTGGGGCAGGAAATCACAAAGCAGTTTAAACCTCTGAAGTCCATTTGACCTATCCACTCAGACCTAAAACAAATTTTTGATTTTTTGAATAACCCCCTTTCTTTCCTTGAGTATCAAACTGATTGACAGTCACATCTCTAAGTACAATCAGAGCTTAACAGCTTGTTGAATGAAATATTAAGGTCAAAAAGACAGACTGAATTTCAAAATGGAAAAAAAAATCTACTCAAGTATTACATTCAGTTTTCAAATCATTTACTAACATGACAACAGATTTGGCTTCAATCACTCTTGCACACACTCACACAACAGGCATCCTAGCCACTGATCTGCTTTGCAACACAAGGCCATATAGGCAGAGATGGCATTCTCCAAGCCAAACTTTAAATAGATTAAAAAAAGTAATTTCTAATTTTACAGAAATGTTTCTTCAAAAAATATTTTCTCTCACTCCCTCATCTCCTGTACTGAAGGATGTGTAATATGTTTTTTTTTTTTCAAGCTAAATCTGAACCCTCAAAATTGATTCTAGGCAGAAGATCTCTGCAAATTAAAATCAAAAACAAAAATAGAAAAATTATATTTTTATATATGTATACATATATATATATATATTTATACTGATTGGAATCCTCCAGCATTTTAAAATCACTTTAGAGATGAATTTTGGGATTCTACTGCTTACAACTCCAAAATCCATAATGATTTAAAGGACAGACACTTTTCTCCTGTTTCCTTCCTGGCTACCCCCTCCCCTCCAGAACAGTTCAGTATAGCCACGGCTCAAGTTTAATGGGAAGAGAGAGAAGTTTTTGAATAGTTTTTTGTTTGTTTCTTTACTTTGGTGATCTGGGTGGCACATATTGCTCTTTGCCATTACGTCGAGTCACTCCCTGAGGTATAGCCCTATGGCCAAACTGGCGTCTCTGTTCCCTGATTTTTCCAGCTGCTCCCCTGGGAATGGTATTGCCTCGGAAGCTAGAATACTCCTTACTAGCCCTTGCTTCTGGCTTCTCATGTGATTTCTCAATGGACTTCTCAGGAGCTCCATTCTCTTCGTTTTTGGTGGGAGAGGCTACATTGGAGCGAAGTTCTCGCAGTGGCTGCACAAGAACTGGAGATGGCTCTTTAGGGGGCTTCTGGCACACTTCAGCATAACTTAGCTTTCGGGGTTCCTTTGAAGTGAAGATAAAAAAAATTTATGGTACATTCTTTAAATAAAGTACAAAAAGGATAGTGTGATCCACAAGAAAATCAGTAAGCTATCTTCTAGAAAAGGGAAATAGGCATTCTCATATACACTATTATTAAAGTGTATTATAGTAATCTTAAACATTTTTTTTTGGCTGAAATAATAAAAAGCCTTGGCAATTTATATATGATACAATAATGTCACCTGAGGAATTTATCTAAAAGATGCTCATGTCAGCATTGCTTATGGTGATGAAAAAACTGCAAACAACCTAAACGTCTAACAAGGAAGGACAGATTAAGTAAATAATGTACATTCATCTGATGAAATAAAATGATTCTATTCTCTCTTCCATGGCTACAAAGAACCCTGAGATGGATTTCACAAGACTCTCAACAGAGCAGCTGGGAACAAATAATGTATTAATAGAAGACTATTTAAAAGTTTTAATTACCTCATGTGGAAAAAAAGGACAACAGGGGCCTTATGTGAATGGGATCAAGCAAGTGAAAAGTATTTAGCACTGGTCTTAGCATATAGCAGGCATTCAGTAATTGGTAGCTGCCATTGTACTATTATTAAGTAAGAAAATAAAATGTCCTTAACCTAGAAAAAAGGAACTATACCAAAATGCAATTAGTTATATTAATGAATGAAAAGATTAAATGTTGTGTTTTTGCCCTGCTTTTTTATTTCCCTAATTATAAAAATGATTTCTGCAAACTGATTAATAATGGAAGTAGCCCTAAGACTTGTTAAACATTATTAAAAAAGGAATTTCAAAGGGGCTCAGACCCTCTTTAGCCCAAAAATAATACCTCATCATAACCTGAGTAAGAAAGAAGTTTCACTTAGCTAGAAGGTGATCAGAAAAAAAGCCATTAATGGGGCACCTGGGTGGCTCTATCAGTTAAGCAGCTACCTTTGGCTTGGGTTATGATCACAGGGTCCTGTGATCGAGCACTGCATTGGGCTCCCTCTTCAGTGGAGAGCCTGCTTCTCCCTCTCCCTCTGCCTACTGCTCTGCCTACTTGTACTCTCTATCTCTCTGTCAAATAAATAAATAAAATCTTAAAAAAAAAAAAAAGGCCATTAAAAAAACAAAACAAAATAGAACAGAATGGGGGCAACCTGGGTGGCTCAGTTGGTTGGGCATCTGCCTCTGGCTCAGGTCATGACCCAGAGTTGTGGGATGGAGTGCTGCATGGGGTTTCCTACACAGCTGAAGCAGGGAGCCTGCTTCTCCCTCTCCCCAACTCATACTCTTTCTTGCTCAAATAAATAAAATCTTAAAACAACAACAACAACAACAACAAAAACCCAGAATGAACAGTTACTTCTTCACTATCTCAACATGGCTAAAATTTCCCATTTCTTCACAGTGACTTTAAACTTCCTGAGTTTCATTTGAGGCCTGCAGCCTCAATTTGGGCTATTTCCAAATGATTCTGCTCTATAAAGACTTATGCGAAAACAAAACAAAACAAAAAACAAACCACTTATTATTTAGCCAATTACTCCCCCCCCTCAATATTAAATTCATCAAGTTACCTGTAGGGCCACAGCTACAGGTGCATTTATGTTACTATTACATGGTGAAGTACTATTTGTCCTTGATGGCTTTGCACTACTTGGGGAAGAAACTGGTATAGTTGTCTGGTTGAGAACATCCTTTTGAACAGTGGAATCCTCTACTGGATCCTTTTCTTGCTGAGTTGTGCTAAGGAAAAGAGAACTTGACATTAGACTTAGTACAGCACAAACAAAGAGCTGAAAAAATAATCAGAAGAGAAAGTAAGCTTTTTTTTTTTTTAAGATTTTATTTATTTGACACAGAGAGAAAGAGCGAGAAGCAGGCTCCCTGCTGAGCAGAGAGCCCCATGCGGGGCTCAATCCCAGGACCCCGAGATCATGACCTGAGCCAAAGGCAGAGGCTTACCCCACTGAGCCACCAAGGCGCCCCGAGAAAGTAATCTTTTTTTTTTTTAAAGATTTTTTTAATTTATTTGACACAGAGAGAGAGATCACAAGTAGTCAGAGAGGCAGGCAGAGAGAGAGAGGGGAGGAAGCAGGTCCCCTGCGGAGCAGAGAGCCTGCCGAGGGGCTCGATCCCAGGACCCTGGGATCATGACCTGAGCCGAAGGCAGAGGATTTAACCCACTGAGCCACCCAGGTGCCCCCCGAGAAAGTAATCTTAATGTAGAAGATCTTCTATACTGAAACTGTACCTTAATGCAGGAAGCTCAGCTGTACATGGAGGACTGGTACTCATACTGAGTTGCTGGGCAGAGGTGCAGTCTGTCTGTTCAGCCTCTGCAGGCACTGGACAACTAACTCTCAAGTCTTCATTATCCTTAAAGTAAAAACATATTTCAAAATTAACTCATATAGACACTTCTCCAAAGAAGATGTCCAAATGGGCCAATAAACGCTTGTAAAGATGTTTAACCATCATCAGTCATTAGGGAAATGCAAATTCAAACCACAATGAGAAATCACTTTGCACTCATTAGGGTGGCTATAACTAATAAGGAACCAATGTTTGTGATGATATAGAGACATCAGAACTCTCATACACTGAAAGCGGTAATGCAAAATGGTGCATTTTGGAAAACAGTCTGGTAGTTCTTCAAAAAGTTAAACAGTTACCATATGACCCAACAGTATATACCCAAGAGAAGATATGTCTACACACAGATGTTCATAGTAGCATTATTCATAGTAGCCAAAAAACCGTGAACAACCTAAACAGTCATCAACTGGTGAACAGATAAACAAAATGTGGTATATCATATAATGGAATGTTACTGTGCAATAAAAGGAACGAAGTACTGGTACACACTACCATAATGGATGAACCTTGAGAACATCATGGTAAGTGAGCCAGTCACAAAAAGACAAATAATACATGATTCCACTTATGCAAGTTACCCAGAGTACTCACATTTATATAGATAAAGTAGAATGGTGGCTGCCAGTGGCTGAGGGAAGAGGTAATGGGTAATGGGAGTCACCGTGTAATGGGTATAACATTTTACTTATTATTATTTTTTTTAAAGAATTTTTATTTTTTTATTTGACAGAGAGAGACAGCAAGAGAGGGAACACGAGCAGGGAGAGTGAGTGAGGGAGAAGCAGGCTGCCCACCGAGCGGGGAACCCGATGTGGGGCTCAATCCCAGGACCCCAGGATCATGACCCGAGCCGAAGGCAGACGCTTAATGACTGAGCCACCCAGGTGCCCTGACTTTATTATTATTTTTCAAAGATCTTGTGTTTTAAGAAATCTCTACACCCAATGTGGGGCCTGAACTCACAACCCAGAGACCAAGAGTTGCATGCTCTACCAAATGAGCTAGCCAGGTGTGCCCTATGCATTTTATATTTACAAGATAAAAAGTTCTGGAGATTAGATGTACAACATTGTGAATGTATTTAGCACAACAGAACTGCACACACTGAACAATGTTTAAGATAGTACATTTTTTAGAAGGGGCAGAGGGAGAGAATCTCAAGCAGACACCACACTGTTTTACCACCCTGAGGGATTAGGACAAAAGCTGAAATCAAGAGTTGGATGCTTAATTGACTAAACCACCCAGGCAGCCTTTAAGTTGGTATATTTTATATTACGTGCAATTTACCATACTTAAAAAAATTATTTTTATTATTTTATTTCAGATAGAGCAAGAGAAAGAGCTTAAGGTTGGGGGGGGGTAGAGTGGCACAGAGGAGAGGGAGAAGCAGGCTCACCACTAAGCAGGGAGTCCAATGTGGGGCCTGATCCCAGGACCCCAGGATCATAACCTGAGCTGAAGGCAGATGCTTAACTGACTGAGCCACCCAGGCGCCCCTTAACACAATTTTAAAAGTAAAACAAAAAAACAAAACAAAACAAAACAAAACAAAAAAGCAAAACCAACAATAGCAAAGGATGCCTGAGTAGCTCAGTCGGTTAAGCATTTGCCTTGGCTTGTGTCATGACCCCAGAATCCTGGGACAGAGTCCTGCACTGAGATCCTTGCTCAGTAGGAGGCTGCTTTTCCCTCTGTCCCTCCCCCTTGCTCACGCTCTCTCTCTCTAACACACACACCCATTAAAAAAACAAAAACAAAAACTAATAGCAAGCCCTGGATATTAAAATCAATTGATGAAATACAAATTTCACTAAGTTTGTTTGTTTATTTAAAAGATTTTATTTATTTGACGGAGATCCCAAGTAGGCAGAGAGGCAGGCAGAGAGAAAGAGAGGGGGAAGCAGGCTCCCCACTGAGCAGAGAGCCCGATGTGGGGCTCGATATCCCAGGACCCTGGGATCACGACCCAAGCTGAAGGAAGAGGCTTTAATCCACTGAGCCACCCAGGTGCCCCCCGCCGCCCCGCACTTTTTTTAAAGATTTTATTTGAGACAGTGAGCGAGCATGAGTGGGGGAGGGGAGGGATGCAGATAGGCAAAAGGAGAGGGCGAGGTAGATGTCCCACTGAGCAGGGAGCTTAATCCTAGGACCCCAGGATCATGACCTGAGCTGAAGGCAGACATTTAACCAACTGAGCCTCCCAAGCACCCCCAAATTTCAGTAGGTTTAAAGGTAATATTCAGAAAAACTTTGTGGAATTACAGACAAGTATAAAAATAAAAATTAGGAAGGCCAGAACAAAATCAGAGGTTCGACCTACAAGGTGCCATATCAAGTATCAAATTAAGAGTTCAAGGAAGGGGGCGCCTGGGTGGCTCAGTGGGTTGAGCTTCTGCCTTCGGCTCAGGTCATGAACTCAGGGTCCTGGGATAGAGTCCTGCATCGGCCTCTCTGCTCAGTGGGGAGCCTGCTTCCCCCCTCACTCTCTGTCTGCCTCTCTGCCTACTTGTGATCTGTCAAATAAATTAAAAAACAAACAAACAAAAAAACCCCACAAGAGTTTAAGGAAGGGAAGTGAAGAATTTAAAATGAAGAATTTATCAAAGAGATAATATAGGAAAATTTTCTAGCATGTAAGGACGAGTTTCCAGACTGAAAAGGTCTACCAAGTATCCAGTGCAATGAATTAATAAAGAGCCCTAGCAAGATACACCTTCATGACATTTCAAAGAATATCAGGGATAAATAAAGATCCTACAAGCCTTCAGAGAGGGGGAAAAAGAGGTCATAGAAGGATCAGAACAAGAGGTTTCTAAAAAGGATCTCTGGAAGCCAGATTGTTTCCTAAGCAAGGTATAAAAAAGAACAAATCATGAAAGAAGGACTGATAAATAGGACCATACTAAAATAAGAACTTGTTTTCACTCACAAATACTAAACACTGAAAACAAACCATAATTAGTAATATACATCATTTACAAAGGATTAGTATCCAAAATAAATTTAAAAATTCCATGAATCTGTAAGATAAGTGATAACCCAACAGAAAAAAAAGGTGCCAAATACTTGACACTTTACAAAGAGAAATGCAAATGGCCAATACAACATGAAAAGGTAAGTTGACCTCAACTGTAATTAAATTTTAGATGCCCTATCCCTTAGCAATTCCACGATGTATATACCTAAAAACAAGGTGTATGTGTAGTTTGAACATACACAGAACTGCTTATGTAAAAAAAAACCCCAAAACAAAAAAAACCCCCAACATAACAGCTCAAGTGCCCATCAACAGTAAAATAAGAATATCCTTCCCTCCTTCCCTTCCTTTCTTCCTTCCTTCCTTTCTTCCTTTCACAAGTAGGCAGAGAAGCCAGCAGAGAGAGAGAGGGAAGCAGGCTCTCAGATGAGCAGAGATCCTGATGCGGGGCTCAATCCCAGGACCCTGAGATCATGACTTGAGCCGAAGGCAGAGGCTTAACCCAGTGAGCCTCCCAGGCGCCCCCAAATAAGAATGTTCTTACAAAAGAATACACATTGTAAAATGAACTACTTGTATCAACACCGATGAATTTCACACAATACATAATGAAAGAAATAAGAGAATACATATTTCATTTATGTTGTATTCAAGAACAAGCACACTGAACAGTATACTCTCTATATTAGGGGTTGACAAACCAAGGCCTGCTGGCCAAATCCAGCCTCTGAGTTTTGTTGCTAAGGCCTATGTGCTAAGAGTGGTTTTTAAGTTTTTAGCATGTGGCCCACAAGCCTAAAATATTCACGATCCAGACCTATTTTACAGAAAAAGTTTCCCAAGCCGGAATGGTAAAATTATAAAGAAAAGCAAGAAAATTATTATTGCCAAGTCAGGATGTTTCCTCTGACGGGGAGGAAGGGAAGAAATAGGAGGAATTGTAAAAAGGAAGGGGAGACACATGGCATTGTTCAGATATTTGTGATGTTTACTGTCCACAACCGTGAGTTGAGATCACAAGGGGAGATACACTTTATTATTCTTCTTTAAAAATGTATGTACGTGTGAATCACAATACACCAAATGGGAGAAGCCATCAACTGTAAAACGCACCATTATTTTATGTATTACTAAGAAAAAACACTGCCACTTAAACAAGGGTAATGTTTAATCACAGATTTTCGAAGGTGGAAAAAATGTCTAAAGGTTGATGAAATTAACTACAATATTGCACAATTTTGTAAACAGGGGAAGACAAAGAAATACTTTCAAAATTCCATGGGAAAATGATTTCTATTGCAGATCTCTACAGAAATAAGCTATTGATCCAATGTGAAAACAAAAACATTTTTGGAATGCAAGATCTCAAGAAATTTATACTAAAAACCACTAATTCAGGAAGCTCAGGAAGATGTGACCTACCATAAAAAAGGAAAGTAAGGGGCGCCTGGGTGGCTCAGTGGGTTAAGCCTCTGCCTTCGGCTCAGGTCATGATCTCAGGGTCCTGGGATTGAGCCCCGCATCGGGCTCTCTGCTTGGCAGGGAACCTGCTTCCCTCCCTCTCTCTGCCTGCCTCTCTGCCTACTTGCAATCTTTCTCTCTCTGTCAAATAAATAAATAAAATCTTAAAAAAAAAAAAAAAAAGGAAAGTAAAACAAGAATAAGAAAGAGAGAGGATTCAACAAAAGAAAGTAAGGAAAATTCTCACGATGATGGTAAAGTCAAGTCCCAGCTACACAACTGTGCAGCAAGCCACTGAGAGTGCAAGGAGAAATAATGGCAGTATACTGTGAGGTTCAGTTCAGGCGGGGGGTGGGGGGAGTAGTATCAAGATGTGACTTACAAATGATGGCATATCTTAATCTAACTGGCAATACTTTTTACCTTTTTTAAAAGGCTTTATTTATTTGAGAGAAAGAGAGAGAGCGAGAACGAGGAAGGAGGAGTGGCACAGAGACAACTAGACTCCCTGTCTGAGCAGGGAGCCTGACATGGGGGAGGGCAGTGCAGCTGGATCCCAGGATCCTGAGATGACCTGAGCTGAAGGCTTAACCAATTGAGCCATCCAGGCACTTTTTTTTTTGTTTTATTTTGGTTTTTTTTTTTAAGATTTTATTTATTTATTTGAGAGAGAGAAAGTGAGAAAGAGCATGAGAGGGGAGAAGGTCAGAGGGAGAAGCAGACTCCCCGTGGAGCCGGGAGCCCACTGTGGGACTCGATCCCAGGACTCTGGGATCATGACCTGAGCCGAAGGCAGTTGCTTAACCAACTGCACCACCCAGGCACCCAGCCCTGCTTTTTACTTTCTTTTTTTTTTAAGATTTCATTTATTTATTTGACAGAGATCACAAGTAGGCAGAGATGCAGGCAGAGAGAGAGGAGGAAGCAGGCTCCCTGCTGAGCGAAGAGCCCGACCAGGGGCTTGATCCCAGGACCCCGAGATCATGACCTGAGCCGAAGGCAGGTGCCCCTGCTTTTTCCTTTCTTAATGATACTAAATCAATAGGGAACCTTATAATGGATGGTATCCTAGAAACAATGGAGTAAAATATACAGGAAGGGTAAGAAAAGTATGCTAGCTTAAGAGAGCTAAATCCTTAGGTTCTAAATGGAAAGTTAATAGACAACGTTGAAACTTGTAAAGTCAAGAAATAAAGTATACTGTGAGCATGCAACTCGATCTCGGGATTGTGAGTTCAAGCCCTACATTGGGTGCAGAGATTACTTAAAAAAAAAAGAAAAAAGGGGGCACCTGGGTGGCTTGAGGCCTCTGCCTCCGGCTCAGGTCATGATCCCAGGTCCTGGGATCGAGCCCCACATTGGGCTCTCTGCTCAGCGGGGAGCCTGCTTCCTCCTCTCTCTCTGCCTGCCTCTCTGCCTACTTTTGATCTCTGTCAAATAAATAAATAAAATCTTAAAAAAAAAAAAGAAAAAAAAAGGAGAAAGAAAAAGGGAAAGGGAAAGGAAAAGAAAAAGAAATAGTAGATAACCATTTAATTAGAAATATAGGGGGAAAACAAGAGAAAAGGCTAGCCAAAATGGCTGCACAGGACTACTATTTTTCACTATGAGCCTAATTGTACCATGTGTATGTCCTATAAAATTAAAGTAAAAATTGAATTAAGAAAAAAAGGGAAGAAAATGAGAAAAATATGTTGGGTGTAGTCTTAGTACAGGAAGAGGTCTACACTCAAAAATATTTTAGGAGGGGGACCTATCCTAAAGGTTGATTTCCTAGGTCTTTGATATCAACTCTCCATTACTTGAAAGCCTGAATTTTACCAAACTTGAAATTTATTTACATCACTAATTATAGGCTTAAGCGCAAACAACACTTTCCAGCAGTTTGCATTAATTGGTTCTACCAAGATGAGTTGCCTAATACCAAAGACTTGCAAAAGTGAAGAAACACTTTATTTTTTTGAACTGGTTTAATTTTTATTTATTTTATTTTAAATTAACATATAATGTATTATTTGTTTCAAGGGTACAGGTCTGTGATTCATCAGTCTTACACAACACCCAGTGCTTTACTGGCCTGTGTAGCTTCATCATAAATCTTTTTATAATACTCAAAGTAAGCTAACAATCCCATGAATAAAAAGCATGATAGAAATAAATATTAAGTGCAAATAAAATTTCAAATAATAACTGCAAACAAAGGCTAGCTATGGTCCCACAAGTAAAAGATGGATGCATCAGTATTTACCTTTTCTTTGTAGACACCTTTAACAACATCAGACATCCTACTCTCCAAAACAAGTTCACCTGGAGTTCTCGATGAACTTCCAGGTAAAGGAGGAAAATTTGAGGCTAGTAAGTCAAACTTTGGTGTTGGAGCCTTTGCTTCAGCTGATGAAGACGGGGGTCTCTAAAACACACAAATCATAAAACAGATCATAAGCCAATCTCATTCCCTAATCCTGTACCACCGAAGCTGAGAGCTGTAAGGAAACAAAACTAACTCTATACTAACGCACAGAATTGTTTGTTCTCCTATAAATTCCTGGCTTCTCCTCTCAGTTGAGCTTTTATTTATTTTTTTAATCAATCCTACTTACCTTTCATCAACTGCCTCTCCTCTTTTTTTATTTTTTGCAAACTGTGACACACTCCTTAAGCCTGCTAACCAAATCTCCTATTTGTTTTCTAAGTTGTTATTCCCTTTCCAGAACAAAAATAAAAACCCTTGTGTGACCTAAATTTGCCATCAGCTTTTCTCCTTCCATATAGTCTCACAAGAATATCCTTCCTTGAAAAATCTCCTGATCTCCCTTTCTGCTCACCATTCTATTCCCTGACAAGCCTCTCACTTGTACTTCCTCACCTCTGCAGTCACCACTAAAACTGCGCTGACCAGTCACCAATGCCTTCCACAATGCAATATCTGACAGACTTTTTTTCCCCCAACCTCATACAGAACCTGGCACAGTAAACATTCTTTCCTTTGGGAGCTCATTCCTCCCTTAGCATCTGTGATAACTTTTTTTTTTTAAAGATTTTATTTATTTATTTATTTACTTATTTATTTAAAGATTTTATTTATTTATTTGTCAGAGAGAGAGAGAGGGAGAGAGAGTGAGCACAGGCAGACAGAATGGCAGGCAGAGGCAGAGGGAGAAGCAGGCTCCCTGACGAGCAAGGAGCCCGATGTGGGACTCGATCCCAGCACGCTGGGATCATGACCTGAGCCGAAGGCAGCCGCCCAACCAACTGAGCCACCCAGGCGTCCCAAGATTTTATTTATTTATTTGACAGACAGAGATTACAAGTAGGCAGAGAGGCAGGCAGAGAGAGGAGGAAGCAGGCTCCCCGCTGAGCAGAGCGCCGGATGTGGGGCTCCATCCCAGCACCCTGGGATCATGACCTGAGCCGAAGGCAGAGGCTTTAACCCACTGAGCCACCCAGGCGCCCCTCTGTGATACCTCTTTATCTTGATTTTCAGATCTCATAATCAGGTGCTTGTGGCTCTCTACCTACACCCTTTGACAGTTTCAGTTTTTATGTGGTTACTCCTCTTTTCACTTCCATACTCTCCCTATGTGATAGCCACTATTCATGCCTTCAACTACTGACCTATATGCAAACAACCTTTTTCACTTTTGGTGACTTTCTGCCTACACACCACTGGAAATTTGCCAAAACTCACTGAATTTTACACTTTCAATACTGTCAGCCCAGACCTTTACCTGAAACCTAGACATCCATTTGCCTATCAGCACTCTCAGATTTTGCTTGGATACAGCAAACGACATACTAAGTAATCTTATTCTTCAGCTCAAAGCTACTTTGTTGCCAAAGTTCCATTCTTGGCCACTTTATTTAAATCACTTACTTTACAGAGTCCCTTGAATGATTTCATCTACTTTTATGATTTCAATTACTTTCTGTAAGCTTACAAATACTAAATTTTATCTCTAGCTAAAATCTCCTTCCTGTACAAAGGCACTTCCACTCTGCCTTTCCTATTGGAAAGCATGCTTGTCTCCTTTTTCTTCACTCCTTCAGTCCTCAATCCTTAATGTATTTTCAACATATTATACGGACTTCAAAACTAATCTCTTCTCTTCTCAATTGTTAAAGGCCACTTGGGGATTCATGTAGATTGCTGCAATGGTATCCTAAAAAAGTTGTTGCCATGTCATGGGGGCCCCTGGTACAGAAAGCTATAAATGAAAAACAATACTATTTTAAAAGACTCACAGTTTGCTCTAAGGACCATTCTCTGTGTTACAATGCAATATGTTTTCTTCTTTGAAAATGCTTATCTTTTCACTACTTATATATGTAGCCTACATGCTATATGTATACTAATATGTATATATAATTCACTACTTATACATGTAAAAACAAGTATTACACTATAATTTAGGATTTATCTGTAAATTCTAGGCAGGGTTTTTTTGAAACCTCTGTGGGTTCCTTCATCATTCTGATATCTCAATTCCTTTTGTTTTCAGTTAAGAGATGGCAAACATTCACCATGAACAAACCACAAAAAAAAAAAACAAACATGATTAATTTGAAGCTAGATAAGTCAAAATTCAAATAAAAACATATTTAGAACTATAAAAGTTTTTTAATCTATAAGCAGTTTTATAAGATTAGTGGATAGAAGAATAAATAGTAGGTAGAAAATTGTCCCCACCAACTAACAATAGCTTAAGTTTCCCACACCATCCAGAGAGCTTTGTAAGTGAACGATAAGCTTTATCAGCTTGGCAAAAAGTCCTATATTTATAGGACTATTGATAAATAGGAACTTTTGTTCAATGTCTGATGGAGTGTAAATTGGCACAACCCCTATAGAAAGCTGTGGGCTGGTAGCAACTTACTGAATTATGACCCAGAAATCCCATTCTAGGGATTCTCCTTCAGGTATTATTAAATACATAGGAAATGATGGTTGTATGAAGTTATTATAGCACTGTTGGTAAGACTGAAAGACTGAAAGTATTTAAAATGTCCATTAATAATGTAAACAACAAAATGGGCGCCTGGGTGGCTCAGTGGGTTAGGCCGCTGCCTTCGGTTCAGGTCATGATCTCAGGTTCCTAGGATCGAGTCCCGCATCGGGCTCTCTGCTCGGCAGGGAGCCTGCTTCCCTCTCTCTCTCTCTCTGCCTGCCTCTCCGTCTACTTGTGATCTCTCTCTGTCAAATAAATAAATAAAATCTTAAAAAAAAATGTAAACAACTTTTCACTGAATATTTTCATTTTTAAATTTTTAAACCATGTGACTATATCAGGTATTCAAGTAATTTTTTAAAAACACAAGAAACAGGGGTGCCTGGGTGGCTCAGTGGGTTAATCCTCTGCCTTCTGCTCAGGCCCTGATCCCAAGGTCCTGGGATCGAGCCCCACATCAGGCTCTCTGCTCAGCAGGAAGCCTACTTCCCTGTCTCTCTCTGCCTGCCTCTCTGCCTACTTGTGACCTCTCTCTGTGTCAAATAAATAAATACAATCTTAATAAATAAAAATAAAAACACAAGAAACATAGATCAAATCCCTAACTATACATGTGCTTTAAGGGTGGGGAATGGTAGTAGTAGTAGTGGATATTTTAGGGTCAAAGCACAGGTTCTATTTACCTTTGCCTAATACTATAATCAGTAAGACAAAACCCCGGAAAGACCAACCACAAGCCAATGCCATACTAAATCACAAAAGAAAAAAAAATAAATAGTTGTAATAAAGGTAAAAAATACTTACCTGGACTCTCTCATCTTCTCGTCGTCTTCGACCTCTGAAAAGAGTTCTCCTTTTAACAATGATAAAAAAGTTGGGGATGATGGGAGGGACAACTCATAAGTTTCTTCAAATATATAATACACTCTATCAATGATGGGTGAATTTCTAGTTTAGCTAACTATACTTTGTATATCTTCACTATTAAGAGATGAATATATATTCTTCTGAAGGGATCCTAAACTAATCTACCAAAAACTTCATCTGTTACCACCATCACCACTAAGTAAGTTGGGCCCACTTTTACTAAGTAGCGCTCCTTCCGCACCAGAAGTATATCAAGGTTTTTTGTTTCATTTCGGCAGAGTAGGCGGTAAGGTATAACCCCATTTCCCCAGCTACGAGTTGTAAGAAATTAAACTAGAATGCAGATAGGATCTGGTCTTTCTAAGTTATTCTTTCTTCAGTAAACCATAAAGAACTTCAGAGTAACTTTTAATACACCTCTGATTCAGCTATATTCTAATGGGCACTATACATTTCTTAATAATTATTAAAACTATTAACCCATATTATATGAACACTGTATTCATTTAGCATAACCATACACTAATAATTTAAACAAAAAATAACCACTAGATCATGTTCTTCAAATATTCACATTATAAGCAAAAAATTTTCATATACCTTATCCGTATTTGTTACCGTATTTCCTTACCTGCCCCTACCATAGTCCCCATTCTGTTCCATCTGTATAGTAGGAGTTTCTTTTGCAAGGTAGCTTTGCTCCTGATGCCCTGTTACTGTAGGGTTATGCCGCTCAGTTGTAAAGTTCCTTGAACCAGATCTGTTTAATGGTCCATCCCCCAGTGACACGGACCCCTCTGTCGAGTGTTCTGAACCACTCGATGACCTGAAATGAGGCTTCACACTATAAGAAATATAAGATCACATACATGACAGGATAAATGAAGACAGAAAGAAAATCTTTCCCCTTAATGGTAAAAGTACATTTAAAGATTTTTTTTTTTTTTAATTTATTTGACAGACAGAGATCACAAGTAGGCAGAGGCAGGCAGAGAGAGAGGGAAGCAGGCTTCCCGCTGAGCAGAGAGCTGGATGTGGGGCTCGATCCCAGGACCCTGAGATCATGACCTGAGCTGAAGGCAGATGCTTTAACCCACTGAGCCACCCAGGTGCCCTGGTAAAAAGTACATTTAAAGGGACAAGTTAAAAATTGCCTTCTACTGTATTCTAGTTTCCACAAATTAAGGTACACATAAAAGTATCACATTATAAAAATGTAAACTCTTTTTGTCTGAGATTTTTACATTTAAAAAAGTTATTTGGAGGGGTGTCTGGGTGGCTCAGTCATTGATCATCTACCTTCGGCTCAGGTTATGATCCCAGGGTCCTGGGATTGAGCCCCATATCGGGTTGCCTGCTCAACAGGAAGCCTGCTTCTCCCTCTCCGACTCCCCCCGCTCTCTGTCAAATAAATAAATAAAATAAATAAAATCTTAAAAAAATAAAAAAGTTGTTTGGAGCTATTTGGGGTAAAATCCAAAGTTCTTCAAGATAAAGCTACCTCTATTTCGATACTCAAAATACAACTAGGATTTTAGCTAATTTAACACCAGTAGCAGTCTTGACACACCTAAATCAGCCAGGCTTTAAGCTTATTAAAGAATTTATGCCATACATTCTCAATGGGGCAACATCACCCCTAGTGGGAGTAAAAAAGGTTCCTGGGGTGGGGGGTGGGGCTGAGAAGGAACAACAAAAAAAATCCCAATCTTTCTTTTATGCATAGAGCACAGATATACATATATTATATAAATACATATAACACATCTTCAATACTAAATTTTCATAGGGAAAAATTGGGGTGATGTCTAAAAAAAATGGGGGGATGTCACTCTTTAGGGGAGTGACAACGAAAACCAGAGAAACAGTGCACTATATTAAAATCCCACCTTCTTACTAAATCAATTGTTCAAAGAGCCTCTGTAAAAAAAAAAAAACAAAACAACAACTAGGAAGGATAATGCAACTAATAGCCTGGCATGGCTTCATGAATTAGGTATAGAATCTAGTTAAAAAAAAAAAAACCCAAAACTATAAACAAGGGTAGCTTTTATCTTGGATGACCGGTATAAGCACCCAATTCTCTAACAATGTGTAAGCAGATGAAGCTAGGGTAGGGGGTAAAGGAGGCTACAGTTAAATCAACAATGAAAACACCTGAAGTAAGCCCAAGCAACTGAGGACCTTGGCTCCACAAGAGATTATACAGGGAAGTATAAGATTTATATTTGGCCCCTTGTGTTTAAAAATTCCACTTTTACAGTCTATTTTCCTGGTTATAAATTTATATCAACAAACACATTGCCAGTTCCTGGTTCTCTGAATTTGGATTTAAAACTTCAAAATAATTATAACCCCAACAATTAAACATGAATTTCAACAATATCTACAGCTACCCTATTCTTTACAGAAAATAAAAAAATTAGGTTACTGCCATTAAAACTTAAATATAAAAACCAGGAGACAAAGTTGGGTTGAATTTCATTAAGATTATATGAAATAATTACTTTATGTCACAAAATAGATTTTAATATTTTTAAGATTTTTGTTTATTTATTTGACAGCGCCAGAGAGCACAAGTGGAGGTGGGGTGGGGAGGACATGCTACAGCAGAGGGAGAGGGAAAAGCAGGCTCCCTGATGAGTTGGGAGCCTGATGTAGGGCTCAATTGCAGGATCCCAGGATTACAACCTGAGCTAAAGGCACTTAACCAACTGAGCCACCCAGGAGCCCCACAAAATAGATTTTTAATAGTGAAAATTATACATCGTCAACACGAAGTGTTTTTAAAATATTTTTATTATCTATCATATCTGAAAATGACTTCATGAAGGAGAATGCTGTTTATCTGTTCAGAACTATTAATTCGCCTAAATTTTCTCACTGCATTTCAATATACCTAACAGATAAGTTACTAGGTTTAAACAGCCCTCAGATCTCATAATCTTACCCTTCACTGAGAGGGACTTACAATCTCAGTCCAGGCAAAAGAAAAAAGAAAGATAAAGAATAAGTGACAAAAGATGGAAAGGAAGAAGTAAAGTGACAGAAAGAGGAAGTGTGAAAGGTAGAAAAATGCCCAGACTTCTGAAAGTTAGTCCTAGTCTCTCTAAGTAGGTCTAGTGATCATCACTGGGCTGTTATAAGGTTCATATAATAAACTACAAAAGGGCTTCCTAAAAGTTACTTTCTCCTTGACTGGTAACTTCAAATAAATAAATAAATAACAAACAAACAGATAAATAAAGGTCTCGAAGTAGTCACTTTTTAGAAGAAACAAAACAAGGATTAGGGTCCATCAAAAAGCTCTGTTTCATCTGTAATATTTGCAATTTATAAGAAGAAAATACTCATGTATAATTTTTGTAACTAAAAAATTAACAACCTGTACTGGTCAGATATATGAAAAAGGATTGTAGATGAATGGTTTTGAATAGCCCACAAAATTATACTAAACCTGCCATGTACCTTCAAAAGCATAGGCATACTTCCTTATAAACAAGGATGACTGGACTGTCATTCTTGGCTTTCCTACTGTGATTTCAATCTTTTCACCAAGAAAGTACCACAAACAAAAACAAGTGACAATAAAGGAACACCATGAACCCATTTTATGTTATCATAATTTTCTTTTATCTTTAATATTAAAAAATCAGTGTATTATGTATAATCTTAGTTTTAAATCTTTTTTATACAAATTATCCACTATGAGGTCAAAGTGTGTTTACTAATTCTACAATAAATTGTTTAAGCTTTTTACTAAGTCTGTAAATAAGCACTGTGATTACCACAGTAATTCTTTAAAAACTACTGGGAATTGTGTACAATAAATTCCATTATGTTTTGTTTTTATGTAGGCTCCATGCTGGGTGGAGACCCCAATGTGAGCTTGAATTCATGACCCTGAGATCAAGACCTGAGCCAAAATTAAGAGGTGGATGCTTTAATTAAATGACTGAGCCACCCTGGCGCCCCTGTATCACTATTATTTTTAATCTTACCGATTTTTTTGGAATGGTCGAGGCATATTCACAGCAGCAGCATTTGTTTTATAAGATCCTGGTGCATTAAAGCCATTCACAAAACTACCATTGGGAAAGGGAGCCTAAAAGAAAAGGTAATGTTTAAAAACAATTAATGAAGAGGGCAAAACCTAGTGTGAAGGCTTTAAGAAACTCCTGATGAACTAACCTAGCATCAAATTTTTAAAGATTTTTTATTTGTAAGTAATTTCTACACCCAACATGAGGCTTGAACTCAGGACCCTGAACTCAAGAATTGCATGCTCCACTGAGCCAGCCAGGATCCCCCTCAATTTCTTTTACAAGGCAAAATTAATTTTAAGCATTTTACTTACTTACTTTTATAATACTCACTGCAAATATCAAGGAATCATTAGGTCATTACTTAATAAAGTACATTCTCTCTGAAAAATTTTAACTGAAAGCATTTTAAACTAATCAGGATTTACACAATTTCTTATTTTAATTCGTTCAGCAAAATCTAAAGCATAAAATTATAGGAATCAATAGCTCAAGTCTTAGTCACATGGTGATTAGATACCATTATCACTACTTAAAAGCCAGAAAGAAACCAGTTATCAACACAAAACAAAAAATAAACTACTCTAACTAATTTCTTCAAATTTCAGCTTGAGTGAAAAATTTTATAATTCTTTAAGGATCTCACTTACCAGTGGTGTTTCAAAGTAAGGTGCAGGATTTGGTGACCAAGACTGAGGCACAATACTATAGACCGAGTACTGTTGGTGAGGATTATATACAGGCTGCATAAAAACTGGTGAGGCATACTGTGCTTGAGTTTGAATGGGCTGACTATACATACTAGAATCCATTAATCGATAACCATTCTTAGCAAAAAATGTATTGATGGCTTTTATCCTTGCCTAGAAGCAAAAGGAACACATTATAATGAGGAATAAGTGTGTATTTTCACAAATATACTTAATTTACATTTTAAACATGTTTTACACGATTATGTTATTCTGCCTGCTATACAGTCAGTAGAGCAAAAGGAAATGATTGATAGCTTTAAACTATTTTAAAAAACTTTTGCAAGGCTAATACAACAATAACAAAGTAAAACCACAAAAGTCAAATTGTAAAACTAACTGCAACTTATCAAAGACAAGGGGGCTAATAATCCTAACATACACATTCTAAAAACAGAGATCAAAAAAATGTGTTGGAGAAGTGAACAGAGTTCACAAAGAAAGGCAAATGGCTCTGAGGCTTATGATAAGATGCTAAACCTTGCTTACTAAGAGAAATGCAATTAAAATGGAATTAACATTTCTCACAGGACTGGCAAAAAATCCAAAAATTTGACAACATACTTTGTTGATAAGGTTGTGGCAAAATATACTGCTGATGGGAATGTAGAATAGCACAACCCTTATAAACAAAAACTTAGCAATATCTCCCAAAAATCATATATGCATTTACCATATTCTCATCAATCCCACTTCAAGGAATCTTTTCCAAATACACTGAACAAAAAGATGTTAAAAAAAAAAGGGGGATACACACAGCTGTTCACTGACACTAACTGTAATAGGAAGGGGGAAAGAACTACCCCCAATACACACACACACACACAATCTTAATAGTCCACCAATGGTTGAATACACTATATTACATCCACACAATTAAGTATCACGCAGATGTAAAAATAACTGAGGAATCGCTCTAAGTATTATTATGGAGTGACTTCCAGAATATATTATTGTTTTTAAAAAAAGAGGTAAAGCAAGGAGAATATGTATAAGTAAGCTATTATTTAGCTAAGTCAGATAGCAAGAGAAGATATACCTGCATTCGCACATATATATATATATATATATAATATATATATATGAGTATGTATTTAATATACCACTTTATTTTTTTTCCAAAAAATTTATTTATTTGACAGAGAGAGAGAGAGAGAGAGATTGAGAAAGAGAGAGTACAAGCAAGGGGAGCAGCAGCATCCCCATGGAGCAGGGAGCCTGACGTGGGGCTCAATCCCAGGACTCTGGTATCATGGAGCCGAAGGCAGACACTTAACCAACTGAGCCACCCAGGTGCCCCTAACACCCTGTTTTAGATATTCTACTTTAAAACAACACACACACTGGGCGCCTGGGTGGCTCAGTGGGTTAAGCCCTCTGCCTTCTATTCAGGTCATGATCTCAGTGTCCTGAGATCTAGACCCACATTGGGCTGCTCTGCTCAGCAGGGAGCCTGCTTCCTGCCCCCACCCAGCCTGCCTCTCTGCCTACTTGTGATCTCTGTGTGTCAAATAAATAAAATTGCAAACAAACAAACAAACAAAAAAAAAACAAAACACATATTGAAAATAAAATTTAAAAAATCAATTTTTTATTGATTACAATTTTTTATTACAAATGCTTGTAAAAGCTAAAAGCAAAATTAACCTAAATGTGCATCTGTGTTATATTAGTAATGTAACAACAACAACAACAACAAAAACCTCAAGTGATTTTGAGCCATAATAAAATCAACTGTTATGGGCGCCTGGGTGGCTCAGTGGGTTAAGCCGCTGCCTTCGGCTCAGGTCATGATCTCAGGGTCCTGGGATCGAGTCCCGCATCGGGCTCTCTGCTCAGCAGGGAGCCTGCTTCCCTTCCTCTCTCTCTGCCTGCCTCTCTGCCTACTTGTGATCTCTGTCTGTCAAATAAATAAATAAAAATATAAAAAAAAAATAAAAAAAAAAATAAAATCAACTGTTATGAATGTTCCTTAGGAATAAATTACAAGGCAAAGTACAGCAAAAAAAGTTTCTTGTTTCCAAAATTATATTCCTATTGGTATTGTTATTCTGATACTTTTGTGTATGATTATGGGAGAAAGCAATCAGTAATTACAGTAAGGTCACTGAGATCTGAGATTTTTCACATGGGAGAAGACATGGATGTGAGACCGAAGAAGTGAAAATCATGTAGCATGAATTTAAATTGGAAGCCTCGGGATGCCTGGGTGGCTCAGTTGGTTAAGCAGCTGCCTTCAGCTCAGGTCATGATCCCGGCGTCCTGGGATCGAGTCCCACATTGGGCTCCTTGCTCTGCGGGGAGCCTGCTTCTCCCTCTGCCTCTGCCTGCCATTCTGTCTGCCTGTGCTCGCTCGCTCTCTCTCTCTCATAAATAAATAAAATCTTAAAAAAAAAAAAAAAGATGATTTAAAAAAAAAATAAAAATAAATTGGAAGCCTCAGTATAAACTCATGAAATATTTTTGTTAAAAACAAACAAACACATATTTCATAGCTCTGTTCAATGAAAGGCTTTTAAACAACAACCATACCAATAACTCCAAGAACTCCTGTGCCTAGCTAGTGGACTGCAAAGTATGACCTCCCCATAAAAGTAAAGTAGGGACTCTGGAGATTTGACTGACCCCAGGCCTTTGACACAAAATACACAAAACACTAGGAACATCTTGTCACACTAGAGAGCAAGCAAACCACTGAAAATTACCAAGGCTGTGACAAAAGGTCTTCTAAGTTAACTCAAAGAGGCCACAATTCATCAATAAGGACAACAAACACACCAAATATGTTTAAATACCCAACAAAAAATATCCTTGGTCATTTTTGAAAGTTCCTAGGGAACCAACACATTATTTTCAAAAACTCATAATAAAAGCTAGAACCAAGCATTTATCATGTATTCTATATATGAGCTGTACCTCAAAGTAATAAAGATGATGCTAAGCTCCCCTTTATAGAAGTCTTTCAATGAATAAATGGGAAAAAACAAAGACAGAAAATAACACCTCTTTGTAGCCTCTAATTAACAGATTAAGTCAATGATCAGTAGCACCTAGCATAAAAGAGAGATAGATACAAAAACAGACAGGCTTTTCTCTCTCTGCTGCTCCCAAATCAAACTAAATTTTGATCAAGCCTCTAAATCTAGCTACCAATTTGCATGAAGTACAGGAAACAGAGGATCATACTAAACTACACTAAAAAAAAATATAATTAGCCAATTCAAAAATAGGCAAAGGACTTAAATAGACACTTCTTCAAAGACGATATATAAGGAAATACTGCAATATGCTACACATGGATAAACCTAAGACATTATGTTAAGTGACATAAAACAGTCACAAATAAACAAATGTACGATTTCATTTATATGAACTAATTAGAGTAGTCAAAAATCATAGACTAAAAGAATAATGGAGGTTGCCAGGGGCTAGAAGGAGGAGAGAATGCAGGAGTTATTGTTTAATAGGTACAGAATTTCAATTTTACAGGATTAAGAAAGTCAACATGGATGGTGGTGAATGTGTTTAGTACAACTGTATTATATACTTAAAGATCGTAAATTTTATATACATGTATTTTAACACAATAAAAACTATAACTAGCAAAATGTATGAGAAACTCCATAAAACTTAGTTTTTTCGGGGCGCCTGGGTGGCTCAGTGGGTTAAAGCCTCTGCCTTCGGCTCATGATCCCAGGGTCCTGGGATTGAGCCCCACGTCAGGCTCCCTGCTCCATGGGGATGCTGCTGCTCCCCTTGCTTGTACTCTCTCTTTCTCAATCTCTCTCTCTCTCTCTCTGTCAAATAAATAAATTTTTTGGAAAAAAAATAAAGTGGTATATTAAATACATACTCATATATATATATATATATATACACACACATATATATATGTGCGAATGCAGGTATATCTTCTCTTGCTATCTGACTTAGCTAAATAATAGCTTACTTATACATATTCTCCTTGCTTTACCTCTTTTTTTAAAAACAATAATATATTCTGGAAGTCTCTGCTCAGTGGGGAGCCTGCTTCCTCCTCTCTCTCTGCCTACTTGTGATCTCTGTCAAATAAATAAATAAAATCTTAAAAAAAAAACAAAACTTAGTTATTTCAACATGCTTTCAAAAGAAAAAACAAATAAGAATGAAAACTACAGATAAAAACAAAGAAAAAAGACAAAAAAAACAAGAATCAGGAAAATGTGATATTGTAACTATGATTTTTTAAAAAAATCCCCCTTTCAGAGCTATAAAAACTAGTTTATTTACAGATAAAATTAAGTATAAAATTTGCTTCAAAATAATTGGGGGCATGGAGAAATGGGTGGGAATATGGATGAAGCAAGACTGGTCAAAATCATGCACAGAAATCAGTTACATGGGGGGTGGGAACAAGATGGCGGGGAAGTAGGAGGAGGCGCCTTTTCAACCTGTATCCTAAAGTGAGATGTACCAAAGAACTCCGATCACCCATGAAATCAGCCCGAGATCAGAATTATACACATCTGGATCCCTACAGGGGCAGAAGACACCAGTGGGCAGGTACAGCGGAGTGGGAAAGGCGGACTGATATCGGAAGATAAACAAAAGGGGGAGGGAGCCACCAGAGGTGACCGGTTGGAAAGTAATATCCTAATACCAGCGAGAGTCCCCTGAGTCTGGGGACCAGCATTAACTTGGAGACTGGTTGAAAGCACTCCAAAAGAGCAAAAGATCGCCCGGGCGGGGGTGGGGGGGATTGTGGGAATCGGGCTGGCTAGGGACAGGGGCTTAAGTCCCCGGTCCCAGGACAGCCTCCCCTGGCGCTGAGCCAGAGAGAGTGCGGCGGAGAAACCAGGTCTTGGTCCCTGAGCCGCCAGCGCGCCGGATATTGCGTGGGTTTTGGCCCGTGAGGGGATGGGAGCCACGCCCGACGGCAGAACGCACGAGCCCTGCTACAGAGCCTGAGATGTGCGCGCCCCGTCCTCCCCTGAGAGAGGTACAAAAGCCCAGCCGGCGCTCTTTGACACGGGCCATTGTTTCAGAGCCTAAGACGCACGCGCCCCAAACTCTCCCCTGAGAGAGGTGCGCGAAGGCCCAGCCTGGTGCTTTCGGACCTGTGGACCGTTCTCAGAGCCTGAGACGCGCGCGCGACCCACAGCCTCCCCTGAAAGAGGTACGCGCAAGCCGGGCGCTCTTAGACCCAGAAAGACCAGGCTCCCAGCCTGGGCCAGCAGGAAAATCTCAGTGTGTGATCGCTGCTTGGAACCTCTGGCGGTCTGGAGCTGCCCAAACAGCTGCCACTGCTTTGGTTTTGGGTACAAACACAAGATCCTGCATCCCCAGGGACCGCGACTCGGAACCTGCTCTGCCAGCGGCCAAGGGGGGATTTATACGGGCTCTGCAACACCCACAGAAGAACAGACTGACGCTTCTCTCTGAGAGGGAGGTCAGGGTGCAGTCTGCTTTCCTCTAAACCTACAAAAACCATCAAAAGTGGTCAAGGCGAGAAGAAAAAAAAAAAAAAGGTGAACAAACATAAAAACCTCCAGAGAACAAAAGCCTGAAAAAACCAGTTTCCTCAGAGCCCACCCCCTTGAGGGGGACTGGAGGACTTAACTCAGGGAACATCACTGACTGAAAACCCACACGGCAGGCCCCTCCCCCAGAAAACCCACCAGGAAAGGAAAAAAAAAAAAAAAAAAGACTACAAGAGAACCACCACCACTACACTTAATAGGACAACTTTTATTTTTAATTTGTTCCCACTATTCTGGCTCATTTTTTTTAATATAGATAATTTTTTAACCTGTTTACCATCACAGCAAGCTGTCCAGTACATCAAATTCCATAATAACCTTCTAACCTGAACTTTTTGATACATACACCTGTGTTTTTCTTTTGCATTTCTATTTTTTGAATTTTTTTAAATTTTAGTTTAGTTTAGTCTAGTTTATTCTTTTTATTTTTATTTTCTAATATTCATATAGAGTTAAACTTCAAAGTAATCCCCTTTCCCCAATCAATACTACCCCTATAGGTAAATCAATTTTTAATCCCCCTTTAGCCTAGGAAAGTTGAGTCCTTTAACAAAGATATCAAGATACATCCAGGAAGAATCAAAACAACCCTCCTCGCCCACACTGAGAATTTATAACCACTCTCCCATCTTTTTCTTCAGCCAGTGCTTCTGTGTTTTTGTGTTTGTCCTGATAGTATATAAATCTTACACTTGGGGTTCTTTTCAACAAGGTTCTTCCTTTATTTGCACATATATATATTTTTTCTCTTGTTACGTACTTTTATCAGTCTTTTTGTCAGTTTTTGTTTGTATACCTCATAAATTTTACCTTAGGGCCCATTTGGGCTGAACCTTCTCTTTCATCTTCCCTTTCTTTCCTGTCTCTCTCTCTCTCTCTTTTTTTTTCTTTTTTCTCTCATTTGGGTGGGGAATCCAGATTGTTCAGAAGTGTTCCAGGGTGCACCCAGACTGCACCACGGTCGATACAACCAGCTACATCTGTTCAGTCATCTCTCACCAAAATGACTAGGAGGAGGAATGCCCAACAGAAGAAAAATACAGAGGATGGACCTTCTGCAACAGAGCTAACGGCTATCAACATAGACAATATGTCGGAAAGAGAATTCAGGCTAACAATTATCCAGGCAATAGCTAGGTTGGAGAAAGCCATGGATGACCAAACGGAATTGATTAGGGCTGAGCTGAAAGTGACCAGACAGGATGTTCACAATGTTAGGGCAGAGCTAAAAGCTACCAGGGCTGAGGTTCACAATGCTCTCAATGAGTTCCAATCTAATCTAAATTCTCTCAAAGCTAGGGTAACTGAGACAGAAGATAGAATTAGTGATCTGGAGGACAAACAGAGAAAGGATCAAGAGGAAGCCTGGAACAAACAGCTTAGAAACCATGAAAACAGAGTCAGGGAAATAAATGACGCCATGAAACGTTCCAACGTCAGAATTATTGGAATCCCTGAAGGGGAGGAGAAAGAAAGAAGTCTAGAAGATATAGTGGAACAAGTTCTTCATGAAAATTTTCCCAATCTCGCGACTGGAACCAGAGTTCATGTACTAGAGGCCGAATGGTCTCCACCCAAGATTATAGATTCCAGAAAAACATCAAGGCACCTGATAGTCAAATTGAGGAATCATAATTGTAGGTATAATCTCTTGAAAGCCACTAGGACAAAGAGGCTCCTTACTTACAGAGGAAAGCCCATCAGAATAATGTCAGACCTGTCCACAGAGACCTGGCAAGCCAGAAAGGGCTGGCAAGATATATTCAGGGCACTAAATGAAAAGAACATGCAGCCAAGAATACTTTATCCAGCAAGACTGACATTCAAAATGGATGGAGAGATAAAGAGTTTCCAAGACCGGCAAGGCTTAAAAGACTACGCAACTACCAAGCCGACACTGCAGGAAATATTAAGGGGGGGGTTCTATAAAAGAGGAAAAATCCTAAGAATAGCACTGAACAGAAATACAGAGACAATCTACAGAAAGAAAGACTTCAAAGGTAACACGATGTCAATAAAAACGTATCTATCAATAATCACTCTCAATGTGAATGGCCTAAATGCGCCCATAAAATGGCACAGGGTTGCAGATTGGATAAAACGACAGGACCCATCCATATGTTGTCTACAAGAGACCCATTTTGAACCTAAAGATACACCCAGACTGAAAGTGAAGGGATGGAGAAGCATCTTTCATGCCAATGGGCCTCAAAAGAAGGCCGGGGTAGCGATTCTCAAATCAGATAAATTAGATTTTAAACTAAAGACTGTAGTCAGAGATACAGAAGGACACTACGTAATTCTTAAAGGGACTATCCACCAAGATGATCTAACAATTGTAAATATCTATGCCCCCAATATGGGAGCAGCCAATTACATAAGAAAACTGTTAATCAAGATAAAGAGTCATATTGATATGAATATATTAATAATAGGAGATCTTAACATGCCTCTATCAGACATAGATCATCGAAGCAGAAAATCAGTAAAGAAACAAGAGCATTGAATGACACATTGGACCAGATGGACCTCATAGATATATACAGAACATTCCACCCTAAAACAACAGAATACTCATTCTTCTCAAGTGCACATGGAACCTTCTCAAGAATAGACCACATACTGGGTCACAAATCAGGACTCAACCGATACCAAAAGACCGAGATTATTCCCTGCATATTCTCAGATCACAGTGCTTTGAAACTGGAGCTCAATCACAAGGAAAAGTTCAGAAGGAACTCAAACACCTGGAAGCTAAAGACCACCTTGCTTAAGAATGCTTGGATCAACGAGATCAAAGAAGAACTGAAACAGTTCATGGAAACCAATAAGAATGAAGACACCTCGGGGTCCAAAACCTATGGGATACAGCAAAGGCGGTCCTAAGGGGGAAATACATAGCCATCCAAGCCTCCCTCAAAAAAACTGAAAAATCCAGAACACAGCAGCTGTCTCTACACCTTAAAGAATGGAGAATCAACAACAAATCAAACCAACTCCACACATAAGAAGGGAAATAATCAAGATTAGAGCTGAGATCAATGAGGTAGAAACCAGAGATACAGTAGAACGTATCAATGAAACTAGAAGCTGGTTTTTTGAAAGAATCAGTAAGATCGATAAACCACTGGCCAAACTAATCCAAAAGAAAAGAGAGAAAGCCCAAATTCATAAAATTATGAATGAAAAGGGAGAGATCACAACTAAGACCAAGGAAGTAGAAACAATCATCAGAAGTTATTATCAACAGTTATATGCCAATAAGCTAAGCAACCTAGATGAAATGGATGCATTCCTGGAAAACTATAAACTCCCAAAATTGAACCAGGAAGAAATTGACAACCTAAATAGACCGATATCTAGTAACGAGATTGAAGCAGTGATCAAAAACCTCCCAAAATACAAGAGCCCAGGACCTGACGGATTCCCTGGGGAATTCTACCCAACTTTCAAAGAAGAAATAACACCTATTCTCCTGAAGCTATTTCAAAAAATTGAAGCAGAAGGAAAACTTCCAGACTCTTTCTATGAAGCCAGCATTACCCTGATCCCCAAACCAGGCAAAGACCCTACCGGAAAGGAGAATTTCAGACCAGTATCACTGATGAATATGGATGCTAAGATTCTCAACAAGATCCTAGCAAACAGGATCCAACAGCACATTAAAAAGATTATCCACCATGACCAGGTGGGATTCATTCCTGGGCTACAAGGATGGTTCAACATTCGCAAATCAATCAATGTGATAGAACAAAGTAATAAGAAAAGAGAGAAGAACCACATGGTCCTCACAATTGATGCAGAAAAAGCATTTGACAAATCCAGCATCCGTTCCTGATTAAAACGCTTCAAAGTATAGGGATAGAGGGAACATTCCTGAACTTCATCAAATTTATCTATGAAAAACCCACAGCAAATATCATCCTCAATGGGAAAAAGCTTGCAGCCTTCCCGTTGAGATCAGGAACACGACAAGGATGCCCACTCTCACCACTCTTGTTCAACATAGTATTAGAAGTCCTAGCAACAGCAATCAGACAACAAAGAGAAATAAAAGGTATCCAAATTGGCAATGAAGAAGTCAAACTCTCTCTTCACAGATGACATGATTCTTTATATGGAAAACCCAAAAGATTCCACCCCCAAACACTAGAACTCACACAGCAATTCAGTAACGTGGCAGGATACAAAGTCAATGTACAAAAATCAGTGGCTTTCTTATACACTAACAATGAAAATACAGAAAGGGAAATTAGAGAATTGATTCCATTTACTATAGCACCAAGAAACGTAAGATACCTGGGAATAAACCTAACCAAAGAGGTATAGGATCTGTACTCGAGGAACTACAGAACACTCATGAAAGAAATTGAAGAAGACACAAAAAGATGGAAGACCATTCCATGCTCTTGTATAGGAAGAATAAACATTGTTAAAATGTCTATACTGCCTAGAGCAATCTATACTTTTAATGCCATTCCAATCAAAATTCCACCGGTATTCTTCAAAGAGCTGGAGCAAATAATCCAAAAATTTGTATGGAACCAGAAGAGACCCCGAATCGCTAAGGAAATGTTGAAAAACAAAAATAAAACTGGGGGCATCACGTTACCTGATTTCAAGCTTTACTACAAAGCTGTGATCACCAAGACAGCATGGTACTGGCATAAAAACAGACACATAGACCAGTGGAACAGAGTAGAGAGCCCAGATATGAACCCTCAACTCTATGGTCAGTTAATCTTCGACAAAACAGGAAAAAATATACAGTGGAAAAAAGCCAGTCTCTTCAATAAATGGTGCTGGGAAAACTGGGCAGCTATATGTAGAAGAATGAAACTCGACCACTCTCTTACACCGTACACAAAGATAAACTCAAAATGGATAAAAGACCTCAACGTGAGACAGGAATCCATCAGAATCCTAGAGGAGAACATAGGTAGTAATCTCTTCGATATCAGCCACAGCAACTTTTTTCAAGATATGTCTCCAAAGGCAAAGGACACAAAAGCCAAAATAAACTTTTGGGACTTCATCAAAATCAAAAGCTTCTGCACAGCAGAGGAAACAGTCAAGAAAACAAAGAGGCAACCCATGGAATGGGAGAAGATATTTGCAAATGACAGTACAGACAAAAGACTGATATCCAGGATCTATAAAGAACTCCTCAAACTCAACACACACAAAACAGATAATCATATCAAAAAATGGGCAGAAGATATGAACAGACACTTCTCCAATGAAGACATACAAATGGCTATTAGACACATGAAAAAATATTCATCATCACTAACCATCAGGGAGATTCAAATTAAAACCACATTGAGATATCACCTTACGCCAGTTAGAATGGCCAAAATTAGCAAGACAGGAAACAACATGTGTGGAGGGGATGTGGAGAAAGGGGAACCCTCTTACACTGTTGGTGGGAATGCAAGTTGGTGCAGCCACTTTGGAGAACAGTGTGGAGATTCCTCAAGAAATTAAAAATAGAACTTCCCTATGACCCTGCAATTGCACTACTGGGTATTTACCCCAAAGATACAGATGTAGTGAAAAGAAGGGCCATCTGTACCCCAATGTTTATAGCAGCAATGGCCACGGTTGCCGAACTGTGAAAAGAACCACGATGCCCTTCAACGGACGAATGGATAAGGAAGATGTGGTCCATATACACTATAGAGTATTATGCCTCCATCAGAAAGGATGAATACCCAAT
The DNA here is from genome assembly GCF_010015895.1 of Lontra canadensis. Taxonomy (NCBI): domain Eukaryota; kingdom Metazoa; phylum Chordata; class Mammalia; order Carnivora; family Mustelidae; genus Lontra; species Lontra canadensis. Next base: position 4,172,891 of record NW_022631053.1, read on the forward strand.
TTTGTAGCAACATGGACGGGACTGGAAGAGATTATGCTGAGTGAAATAAGTCAAGCAGAGAGAGTCAATTATCATATGGTTTCACTTATTTGTGGAGCATAACAAATAGCATGGAGGACATGGGGAGTTAGGAGAAGGGAGTTGGGGGAAATTGTAAGGGGAGGTGAACAATGAGAGACTATGGACTCTGAAAAACAATCTGAAGGGTCTGAAGAGGTGGGGGGGTGGGAGGTTGGGGAAACCAGGTGGTGGGTATTAGAGAGGGCACAGATTGCATGGAGCACTGGGTGTGGTACAAAAACAATGAATACTGTTATGCTGAAAATAAATAAAAAACATATGATTAAAAAAAAAAAAAAAGAAAAAAGAAATCAGTTACATTTCTATACACCATGAGATCATGACCTGAGCCAAAGGCAGAGGCTCAACCCACTGAGCCACCCAGGTGCCCCAGCCATCAGCTAGTTTTAACAGTTGAATATAAAAACAAGGATGAGATGGGGCACCTGGGTGGCTCAGTGGGTTAAAGCCTCTGCCTTCGGCTCAGGTCATGATCCCAGGGTCCTGGGATCGAGCCCCACATCAGGCTCTCTGCTCGGCAGGGAGCCTGCTTCCTCCTCTCTCTGCCTGCTTCTCTGCCTACTTGTGATCTCTGTCTGTCAAATAAATAAATAAATAAATCTTTAAAATAAATAAATAAATAAATAAATAGATAGATAGATAGATAGGATGAGAGGGGCACCTGGGTGGCTCAGTGGGTTAAAGCCTCTGCCTTTGGCTCAGACCTCTCTGCCTACTTGTGATCTCTGTCAAATAAATAAATAAAATCTTTTAAAAATATATAAAAAAATAAAACTAGCTGATGGGAATTCTCGGTGACTGATTATACTATTTTCTCCACTTTTATGTATGTTTGAATTTTCCTAAGTTAAAAAAAAAAAGGAAAGAAAGCAATGCTCTAAAACTTAATAAAATAAATCAGACCATTTGCTTACATATTACTTACGGCTGCTTTAGTGCTATAATGGCAGAGTTGAGCAGTTACAAGATTTCATGATTGGCAAAATCTACAATGTTCACTTTCTGGTCCGTTAAAGAACAAGTTTACCGACCTTTGTAAAATAACAAAATAAAACAGAAGCTCTTTCTGTCCTGTCCCTGTACTATAATGAATCCACCTTTTTGCATTAAAAAGAAGGATGGACGGACTATAAAAGCTGTGAGAGGGTTAGATTAGGAATAATCAGCTTCACTAGCTTGTTAGGAATATCAAGTGAAATAATGCATAATGTTAAGGCATAAAAAAGTGACTTTAACAAGTAAATGAAAGGTGTGTTTTACTTATAAGCCAGAAATCCTCCTCCTCCCATCAAACAGTAAGAATAAGACCAATCAATTAATTTTAGGATTATCTGTTCCATTTCTTTGAAAAAAATTGATGGTATTTTGATAGGGATTGCATTAAATGTATAGATTGCTTTAGGTAGCATAGACATTTTCACAACATTTGTTCTTCCAATCCATAAGCATGGAACGTTTTTCCATTTCTTTGTGTCTTCTTCCATTTCTTTCTTGAGTACCTTATAGTTTTCAGAGTACAGATTCTTTGCCTCTTTGGTTAGGTTTATTCCTAGGTATCTTAATGGTTTTGGGTGCAATTGTAAATGGGATTGACTCCTTATTTCTTTCTTCTGCCTTGCTGTTGGTGTATAGAAATGTCACTGATTTCTGTGCATGATTTTATATCCTGTCACTTTACTGAATTCCTGTAGTTCTAGGAATTTTGGGGTGGAGTCTTTTCGTTTTCCACATAGAGTATCATGTCATCTGGAAAGGGTGAGACTTTGACGACTTCTTTCCCAATTCAAATGCCTTTTATTTCTTTTTGTTGTCTGATTGCTGAGGCTAGGACTTCTAGTACTATGTTGGGCAGTAGTGGTGATAATGGACATCCCTGCCGTGTTCCTGACCTTAGGGAAAAAGCTCTCAGTTCTTCCCCACTGCGAATGATATTTACTGTGGGCTTTTCAAAAATGGCTTTTATAATATTGAGGTGTGCACCCTCTACCCTACACTGTGGAAGAGTTTTAATCAAGAAAGGATGCTGTACTTTGTCAAATGCTTTTTCTGAACCTATTGAGAGGATCATATGGTTCTTGTCCTTTCTTTTATTTATGTACTGTATCACATTGATCCATTTGCAGATGTTGAATGAACCCTGCAGCCCAGGAATCCTACTTGGTCGTGGTGAACAATCCTTTTAATGTACTGTTGGATCCTATTGGCTAGTATTTTGGTGAGAATTTTTGCATCCATGTTCATCAAGGATATTGGTCTGTAATTCTCCTTTTTGATGGGGTCTTTGTCTGGTTTTGGGATCAAGGTAATCCTGGCCTCATAAAATGAGTTTGGAAGTTTCCCTCCCATTTCTACTTTTTGGAACAGTTTCAGGAGAATAGGTATTAATTCTTCTTTAAATGTTTGGTATAATTCCCTTGGAAAGCTGTCTGGGCCTGGATTCTTATTTTTTGGGAGATTTTTGATGACTGCTTCAATCTCCTTACTGGTCTGTTCAGGTTTTCTAGTTCTTCCTGGTTAAGTTTTGGTAGTTTTTCTGTCTCTAGGAATGCATCCTTTTCTTCTGGATTGCAAATTTGCTGGTGTACAGTTGCTCATAATATGTTCTTATAATTGTTTGTATTTCTTTGCTTTTGGTTGTGATCTCTCCTCTTTCATTCATGATTTCATTAATCTGGGTCCTTTCTCTTTTCTTTTCGCTAAGTCCGGCCAGGGGTTTATCAATCTTATTCTTTCCAAGAACCAGCTCCTAGCTTCGTTGATTTGTTCTGTTCTTTTGGTTTCTAGTTCATTGATTTCTGCTGTGTTTTATTATTTCTCTTCTGCTGGGTTTAGGCTTTCTTCGCTATTCTTTCTCCAGCTCTTTTAAGTGTAGGGTTAGGCTGTGTACTTGAGACTTTTCTTGTTTCTTGAGAAAACCTTGTATTGCTATATTCTTTCCTCGCAGGACCGCCTTTGCTGCATCCCAAGGATTTTGTGTTTTCTTTTTTTTTCCTTTAAGATTTTATTTATTTGACAGAGATAGAGAGCACAAGTACGCAGAGCAGCAGGCAGAGGGAGAAGGAGAAGCAGGCACTCTACTGAACAGGGAGCCCAATATGGGGCTCGATCCCAGGACCCTGAGATCATGACCTGAGCCAAAGGCAGACACTTAACAACTGAGCCACCCAGGGACCCCATGAAGTTGTTTTTATTTTCATTTGTTTCCATGAATTTTTAAAAATTAAGTTGAACCCTTTTTCTTTATTTGACAGACCGAGATCACAAGTAGGCAGAAAGGCAGACAGAGAGAGAGGAGGAAGCAGGCTCCCCGTGGAGCAGAGAGCCCGATGTGGGGCTCGATGCCAGGACTCTGGGATCATGACCTGAGCAGAAGGCCGTGGCTTTAACCCACTGAGCCACCCAGGCGCCCCGACCCATTCATTCTTTAGTAGGATGCTCTTTAGCCTCCATGTATTGGAGTTCTTTCCAACTTTCCTCTTGTGAATGAGTTCTAGTTTCAGAGCACTGTGATCTGAAAATATGCAGGGAATGATCCTAATCTTTTGGTACTGGTTGAGACCTGATTTGTGACCCAGAATGTAATCTATTCTGGAGAATGTTCCATGAGCACTAGATAAGAATGTGTAATTCTGTTGTTTTGGGATGGAATGTTCTAATTGTATCTGTGATGCCCATCTGGTCCAGTGTGTCATTTAAAGCCTTTATTTTCTTGTGATCTTTTGCTTAGATGATCTGCCATTGCAGTGAGGGGGTTGTTAAAGTCCCCTACTATTATATTATTGTTGTTGTGTTTCTTTGATTTTGTTATTAATTCATTTATATAATTGACTGCTCCCATGTTAGGGGCATAGATACTTAAAATTATTAGATCTTCTTGTTGGACAGACCCTTTAAGTAGGATATGTTCCTCCTCATCTCTTTGGAACAGTTTCAGGAGAATAGGTATTAATTCTTCTCATCTCTTATTATGGTCTTTGACTTAAAATCTAATTTATCTGATATAAGGACTGCAACCCCAGCTTTCTTTTGATGTCCACTAGCAGGGTACATTTTTTTCCACTCCCTCACTTTAAATCTGGAGGTGTCTTTGGGTCTAAAGTGAGTTTCTCATAGATAGCGTATCGATGGGTTTTGTTTTTTTATCCATTCTAATACCCTGTGTCTTTTGATTAGGGCATATAGCCCATTTACATTCAGGGTAACTATCGAAAGATATGATTTTAGTGCCACTGTATTGCCTGTAAAGTGACTGTTACTGTATATTGTCTCTGTTCCTTTCTGGTCAGTTACTTTTAGGCTCTCTCTTTGCTTAGAGGACTCCTTTCAATATTTCCTGTAGGGCTGGTTTAGTGTTTGCAAATTCTTTTAGTTTTTATCTGTCCTGGAAGCTTTTTATCTCTTATTTTCAATGACAGCCTAGATGGACATAGTATTCTTGGCTGTGTATTTTCCTTGTTTAGTGCTCTGAGTATGTCATGCCAGTCCTTTCTGGCCTGCCAGGTCTCTGTGGATAGGTCTGTTGCCAATCTGATATTTCTATCGTTGTGTATTATAGACCTCTTGTCATGAGTTGCTTTCAGGATTTTCTGTCACTGAGACTTGTAAGTTTTACTATTAGATGATGGGGTGTGGGCCCATTTTTATTGATTTTGAGGGGGGGGGTTTCTCTGTGCCTCCTGAATTTTGATGCTTGTTCCCTTTGCCAAATTAGGGAAACTCTCTGCTGTACTTTGCTCCAATATATCTTCTGCCCCCCAGCCTTTCTTCTTCTTCTGGGATCCCAATTACTCTAATATTGTTTCATCTTATGGTATCACTTATCTCTTGAATTCTCCCCTCGTGGTCCAGTAGTTGTCTCTCTTTTGCTCACCTTCTTTATTTTCCATCACTTCTATATCACTAATTCTCTCTTCTGCCTCATTTATCCCAGCAGTAAGAGCCTCCATTTTTTATTGCACCTCATTAATAGATTTTTTGATATTAACTTGGTTAGCTTTTGGTTCTTTTATTTCTCCAGAATGGGATTCTCTAATATCTTCCATGCTTTTTTTCAGCCCAGCTAGCACCTTGATAATCATCATTCTGAAGTCTAGTTCTGACATATTACTAATGCCTGTATTGATTAGGTCCCTAGCCATCAATACTGCCTCTTGTTGTTCTTTTTGTGGTGAGTTTTCCCCTCTTGTCATTTTATCCAGATAAGAATAGATGAATGAGTGAACAAAATACTAAAAGGGTAGCAATGACCCCAGAAAGATATACAGTAACCAAATCAGCAGAGACACGAAACTGAGGGGAGAAGAAAGGGGGAAAATACACACACACACACACACACACACACACACACACACATTATTAGACTGAATAAAAAAAATTATTAGACTGAATAAAACAGCCACACACTTAATTGTGGGTGTATTCTGGTCTGTTAGAAGAAAATACTTCCCAAAATTTGCAAGAAAAATATACATATACATGCAAAAATTAAGGGTAAACACGATGAAGGGATGGAATATGACTGTAAAGATGAAAGTTAAAAAATATCCTTAAAAAGGAATTGATAAGTTGCTTGAAAAAAAAAAAAAAAAAAAAAGGAAAGAATGTGATCAGGCTGGAGACTAGAACAAAGCCATGAGCTTTGACTAGAACAAAGCCATGAGCTAGATTTAGGGTATATTTTGATCTATTACAAGAAATTGTATCCCAAAATTTTAAAGGAAAAAAAAAAAAACCAAACCTATATGTATACAAAAAATAAGGTTAAATACAATGAAGGGATAAAAATATGACTAAAACAATAAACATTTAAAAAGATTTTTTAAAAAGGCACTGATAAAATAGTTTAAAAAATGTTAAAATAGGAAAGAGGAAAAATTAAAAAAATAGAAAAAGAAAAAAAATAAATTAAAAATATTCTAACTTTGAAAGACTAAAGGATCATGGGGAGAAAGCCATTAATTCCATGCACTGCTTTCCCCTATCTCTGTGGAGTTCCACTGTTCTCACTGATCAATAAGCTTGGTCTTGGATGGATGTTCTTGCTGATCTTCTGGGGAGGGGCCTGTCACAGTGACTCTCAAATGTCTTTGCCCAAGGCAGAATTCCACTGCCCCTGCCAGGGGCCAGGCTAAGTAATCTGCTTGGGTTCACTCTCAGGAGCTTTTGTTCCCTGAGCGCTTTCCGTACAGCTTTGGAGGACAGAAATGAAAATGGTGGCCTCCCAATCTCCAGCCCAGTAGGAGCCGAGAGCTTGTGGCTCCACTCCTCAGTGCACCTTCAGTGAAAAGGAGTCAATCCCTCCCATTTCCCTGATCTTTGGCCGCACTCCGAGCTCACCCAGCTTGTGACCAAACGTTTCTATCTCTGGTGCACAGCCCCGTATGGAGTCTCCAAACCCAGCAGACTCGTGAAGCACATGCTCATCTGGGAGGAGGAAGGTGAGCCTCCCCGGATCTGCTGCTTGTTGGGTCCCTGCCCAAAGAGCAGTGGCTTGACTGTGCCTTGGATCATGGTTTAAGGTAATCCCGAGCTGAGAGCCCACTCCTCAGCTCTGTCTCTGCAACTGACTTCACCACTCTGATACCTGGGAGCTCTGCCACGCTCAGACACACCTGGTCTTTTTGAGACCCTGCAGGTCCTGAGACCACACTGTCCCCATGAGGGCTCCACCCCTCCCTTAGCCTCTGGAGCAACGTCCCTCAGTGGAGTAGACTTCTTAAAAGTTCCAATTTTGTGCTCTGCTGTGCTATCACTTGCTCGGAGCTGGCCCCTCCGCCCACAGTCTATTGTCCCAAATATTGGCTTGGACTAACTTCTCCACATGTCCTACCTTCCGGAAAGTGGTCAATTTTCTGTTCCTAGAATTGTTGCTCTTCTTCTCTTCTTTCTCCTGTTAAATTTGTAGCTGTTCAGAATGGTTTGGTAACTATCCAGCTGAACTCCTGGGACCTGATCATATTTAGGTCTCCTACTCTTCCGCCATCTTGCTCCTCACCCCCATTAAAACATTATTTTTTGAATGTGGTCCATTATTAAGAAAACAGTAGCCCAAAGAAACAGACTCCAAGATAACCAGGTATTGGAAACAGCAGACCAGGATTTTAATTCAGCCATTATGAATATATATGGATTAAGAGGAAACTGTGTTCCTAAAAAGTTGAACAAAAAGAGAAATCTAAGTAGAGGGGTAATACTTTTAAAAATGGAAATTCCAGGGGCTGGGCACCTGGGTGGCTCAGTTGTTAAGCAGCTATCTTTGGCTCAGCTCATGATCCCAGGGTCCTGGGATCGAGGCCCACATCAGGCTCCCTGCTAGGTGGGAAGCCTGCTTCTCCCTCTCCTGCTCCCTCTGCTTGTGCTCCCTCCCTCTGTGTCTCTGTCAAATAAATAAATAAAATCTTAAAAAAAAAAAAAAAATTCCAGGGGTGGTGAGTGGCTCAGTGGGTTAAGGCCTCTGTCATGATCTCAGCATTCTGTGACGGAGTCCCGCATCGGGCTCTCTGCTTGGCGGGGAGCCTGCTTTCCCCCCGGCCCCCCGCCTACCTCTCTGCCTACTTGTGATCTCTGTCAAATAAATAAAATCTTTAAAATAAAATAAAAATGGAAATTCCAGATTACAACTTGAAGATGAATGTAAGCCCACAGAAATTATGCAAAATCCAAAGAAAAAAAGAGACTGAAGAAAAATGAACAAAATCTCAGTGACACCAAGCAATCCAACATATGTGTAATTGTGGAGTCTCAAAAGAAGAGAGGAAGTCAGGCAGAAACTCTTTTTGAAAAGTTGGTAGTTGAAAATCCCTCCCAATCCAGCTGAAAAACATCAATGTGCAAACCCAAGAAGTTCAGCACACACCAAGTAGGATATAAAAAAAAACTGTACCTTAAAACACAATAGTCAATCTACTGAAAACCAAACATGAAACAAAAAAATATTTTGACAGCAGGCAAAAAAGACATTATATAAAGAGAATAAATATAGTGCCTCACCAGAAACAATAGAGGTCAGGAGTCATCAAAAGATAGAAAAAAAATTAAAACTATCAGTCTAGAATTCCATATCCATGGAAAATACACATCAAAAATGAGTATGAACTCATTTAAGGTAAGTAAAAACTAAGAAAATTCATCACTGGTAGGCACTGTAAGGAACATCAAATATTCTTTAGGCTGAAGGGAACTAATACCAGACAGACCTCATCTATAGGAAGAACAGCAATAAAAAAGCTTTCCTGCTTAATTACAAGAGAGAAAAAGATGAAATGGAAGCAATTTACCTCAGCTCATATAATAAAAGCTCTACAGGACTCTTTCAGAAGTGTATCTTTAGGCCAAACTCTGCAAAGATTCTTGACCTTGGATATCCATTGAACAATAGTCTGAATTTTCCCAAATTATCATGGGTAATTTTAGAATCATGGCCATTATAAATAATTTGTCAATTATTTGTGCACAAAAATATTCTAATAAAATATAGCATTATAGTTTCCTATAATAATTTTTTTCCTATAATAAGTTTTATAAGTATTTAAAATTTTTGTGAAAAATTTAGATAACTGATTCAGAAGAAAACACTAAGAGAGCAGATTCCTTGTACATAATAGATAAAACCTAAGAGAGAAAAGTTTAAGATCTAAGTTGGAGTTTTATTATTTAAAGGCATTATTAAAAAAAAAAAATCAATTCAATTCCATATATTTTAAACTACTTTAAAATAAAAATAACTCTCCATTAAAATAATACTTTTCTTAGGTTAAGAACAGAGTTACTAATATTTCCATTTTTCAATTTTTTATGCTGTACCTATAAAGCAGAAATCAATACATAGTAAATTAATTTTTTACCTCATCAAAGAACAAGTAGGAAATAAGTCATGTTAATATGCTTCAAGAAGTGTTTGTTATCTGTTTTTTTTTTTACTTTCAATATAATATGCTTTATAGATTCAAGGAAAAGAATTACAAACAAATTTTGTATTAGATAAGGTGGACTACATTAATGCAACAAATACACAAAAAATTTAAAAGGCTCAAACACAAAAAATGGTATTTCTCTTACTTAATAAATTTGACAAAATAGACAAAACCTTAGACACTGAAAACTAGAAAGCAATGCTGAGAAACCAAAAACATAAATAAATGAACACACATCATATTAGAAGATTAAGTATTACAAAAGGTGGAAATCCTCTCCAAAATCAGAGTCGATGAAGTCCCAATCAAAATCCCAAAAGGCATGTCTGTAAAAATGACGCACTCATTTGAAAATTTATATGGAAATATTAAGGAACTGGAATACCTAAAGTGATTTTGGAAAGACAAAATGAATTTGAGAACTCAGACATTACTTGATCTTACAACTTTCTTATAAAGCTGCAGTGATCAAGACAGTAGGGAGCTGATTTAAAGATAACCCTTCAGACCAATGGAACAGAACAGGGTCCAGAAATAGACCAAAGCATATAAGATCAACAAATAGTCAACAAAGTAACCCAGAGTCTTTTCAACAGGTAATGTTGGAACAAATGTACATTCATTAAAACAGAAACAAAACTTTGACTCTTCGCAACACATGAAAGAAACCTGAAGTAGTTCTTAAAAAAATCTAAGTGTTGGGACGCCTGAGTGGCTCAGTGGGTTAAGCCTCTGCTTTCGGCTCAGGTCATGATCTCAGGGTCCTGGGATCGAGCCCCGCATCGGGTTCTCTGCTCAGCAGGGAGTCTGCTTCCTCCTCTCTCTCTCTGACTGCCTCTCTGCCTACTCGTGATCTCTCTCTGTCAAATAAATAAATAAAATCTTTAAAAAAAAAAAAAAATCTAAGTGTTGAGTATAATCTAAATGTGAAAGTGTAACACCTCTAGAAGAAATCATAAAAGAAACTATTCATGAACCTAGAAGATGTTGATTTCGGTTAAAACAAAAATCATGAACCCTAAAAGAAAAGTGAGATAAAAAAAGACTTTATTAGGGGCACCCAAGTGGCTCAGTCAGTTTAGTCAGTTAAGTGTTTGCCTTTGGCTCAGGTCATGATCCCAGGGTCCTAGAATCGAGCCCTGCACTGGGTTCCCTGCTCTGCAGGAAGCCTGCTTCTTCTCCCTCTGTCCTCCCCCCTGATTGTGCCTGGTCTCTCTCAAGTAAATAAATAAAATCTTAAAAACAGACTTTATTAAAATTAAAAACTTCTAAAATTTTTTTAAAAACTTCTACTCTTTGGTCAATTTTTAACAAAGGAGGCAAGAATATACAATGGGGAACAGATAGTCTCTTCAATAAATAGTGCTGGGAAAACTAACTACATGCAAAAGCATGAAACTGGACCATGTTTTTATACTTTATACAAAAATAAACTCAAAATGGATTAAAGACTCACATGTAAGACCAGAAACCATAAACTCCTAGAAGAAAACAAAGGCAGTAAGCTCTTTAACATCAGTATTAGCTATGTTTTTTTGGATGTGTCTCCTTAGGCATGGGAAACAAAAGCAAAAATAAACAAATGGGACTATATCAAACAACAAAGTTTTTGCACAGTAAAGGAAAGAAACCATCAACCAAATGGAGAGGCAACCTACTGAATGGGAGAAGAAATCTGCAAATGATTAAAAAAAAAAGGGATTAATACCCAAAACATAGAAGTAACTCAGAAAACTCAGTATCAAGAAAACCAAAACAATTCAAATTAAAACACGGGCAGAGGACCTGAAGGGACATTTCTCCAAAGAAGACATAGAGATGGCCAAAAGACACATGAAAAGATACTCCACATCACTAACCAGCAGGGAAAATGCAAATCAAAATCACAATGAAGTATCTCCTCACACTTGTCATAAGGCTGTATTTAAAAGCAAAAACACAAACAAGAAATAAATGTTGGTGAGGATACAGGAAAAAGGGCACCCCCTGTGAACTTTTGGTGGGAATGCAAAATGATGCAGCCACTATGGAAAAAAGTAAGGTTAAGCAGGACACCTGGGTGGCTCAGTTAGTTAAGTATCACTTTCAGCTTAGTTCATGATCCCAGAGAATGCTAGGATCAAGTCCCGCATTGGGTTCTTTGCTCAGTGGAGAACCTGGTTCTCCCTCTGCTTGCCACTCCCCCGCTTGTGCTCTATCTCTGACAAATAAATATATAAAATCTGTATCAAGTATGAAGGTTTCTCAAAAAACTAAAAATACATCTACCATATGATCTAGCAATTCCAATTCTGGGTACTTAGTCAAAGAAAACAAAAATGCTAACTTGAAAAAACACACACATCCCTATGTCCACTGTAGCCTTACTTAAACTGACAAGAAATGAAAACAACCTAAGTGTCCATTGACAGATGAATGGATAAAGATAATGTGGTGTGCACACACACACACACACAAATATCAGCTATAAAAAAGAAAGAAATCTTGTCATTTGCCACAACATCAATATTATGCTAAGTGAAATAAGTTAGGCAGGGAAAAACAAATAAATACTGGTTGATTTCACTTATATGTGGAATCTAAAAAACAATACAAACAAAATAGAAACAAACTCATGAAGCTTTGCGCAGTGGCAGTATCGTAGCCAATGAGGTTTATCTGAGGCGTGATTATTGCTAATTGAAACAAACTCATGTATTCAGAGAAAAATCTGGTGGTTGCTGGTGGGGGGACAGAGTGGAAGGATCCATGAAATAGTGGAAAATTAAAAGGTTCAAATTTCCATTTATAAAATAAGTCATAGGGATGTAATGTATACACAGGGAATATAGTTAATAATAATGTAACAACTTTGTATGGTGACAGATGGTAGCTAGATTTATGATGGTAATCACTTCCTATGTATATAAATTTTGAATGACTATGTAGGACACCTGAAACATAATACTGTACACATCAACTACACTTCCATCAAAACAACAGTAACAAAACCCTCTAAAACTTCTGCTCTTATGCACTGTGAAGAAAATAAGAAGACAAACCACAGGCTAGGGGAAATAGATTTGGAATACACACACACATACCTAACAAAGAACTTATATACAGAATATATAAAGAACTCTTACAATTCAATAATAAGCCCAACAATCAAAAATTTTTTAATAGAAAAAAGATTCAAAAAGTGACTAGATAATCAAACTAAGTACATTCCTACTATCTGGCAATAAAAAAGTATGCATTACCAACCCATGCAACAATATGGTTCACTAAAAATAATGGTGAGTGAACGAAGTCCAGCACAAAAGAGAATATACTGTATGGTTTCATTCATATGAAAACTCCAGAAAAGACAAACTACAGCTGTAGAAAGCAGATTATTGATTGCCTAGATTGGCAGTTGGGGATGGTGGGAGAGACTGACTGAGAAAAAACCCCAATGCATAACATTCCCAACACTAATAAAAATTTATGCTTAAAGCAAATTTATCCTGGGGTGCCTGGGTGGCTCAGTGGGTTAAGCCTCTGCCTTCAGCTCAGGTCATGATCTCAGGGTGCTGGGATCGAGCCCCATGTGGGGCTCTCTGCTTAGCCAGAAGCCTGCTTCCTCCTCTCTCTCTGCCTGCCTCTCTGCCTACTTGTGATCTCTGTCTGTCCAATAAATAAAATAAATAAAATCTTAAAAACAAAACAAAACAAAAAACCACACAGATTTATCTTGGGACGCCTGGTTAAGCCTCTGCCTTCGGGTCAGGTCATGATCCTAGGGTCCTGGGATTGAGTCCCACATTGGGCTCCTTGTTCAGCGGGGAGCCTGCTACTTTGCCTGCTTGTGCACGTTTTCTCTCTGGCAAATAAATCAATAAAATCTTAAAAAAAAATACACACACACACACACACATATATTATTGTATGCAAATTATATTTTAGTAAAGTTGATTAAAAAACAAACTAGGAGCGCCGGGGTGGCTCAGTGGGTTAAGCCTCTGCCTTTAGCTCAGGTCATGATCCCAGGGTCCTGGGATCGAGCCCGGCATTGGGCTCTCTGCTCGGCAGGGAGCCTGCTTCCCCCTCTCTCTCTGCCTGAAAACCAACAAACAAACTAACTAAAATAACTTTTTCTGGAGAGGACCTGAGCTAAACTAGACTCAAAATCCAAAGGCATAGAGAAAAAGATTCATCAATCTTTTAACCCTGCTACAAAAAATAAATTTCCACGGAAGTACTAACAACACGGTAACAGTCATATCTGATAAGACTAATCTCCTCTAAAAACTTATATAATCACAAATCACTAAGAAAATCTTAATAGAAAAACAGCTAGAAACATAAGTAGAAAAATCAGAATCAACCACATTAAAAAAATAAATAAATAAAAAATACTAATATGAATTTAAGTTAGTTCTATCTATTAAGTAAAGGCATATACTCTTTAACATAGCAATTTCATTTCTAGGAATTTACCCTAAAATTATATTTGCATATATAGACAAAAAAAGGTAAAAAAAAAAAAAAAAGGCAGAATTGTGTCTAGGGGTAATACTTAGGATGTTTGGCTCTCAACGAAAAATTACATAACACACGGAGAAATAGAGAAATATGGCCCGTTCACAGGAAAAAAAGAATTTGATAGAAACCATCCTAAGTAAGCCCAGACATTGGAATTACTGGCAAAGACGTTAAATCATATAATAATGTATATCTTAAATGTGCTTAATGAGCTAATGGAAACCATGAACAAACCTAAGGGTAATCTGGAAAAAGACATATGAATAAAACAATGTAAAGAATATCAGCAGGTCTATCCTACAAAAAATGCTGAGTTATTCAGGGTGAAATAAAGATACCAGAGAGTAACTCAAAGCCTTAAGAAGAATTAAGGAACACTGGTAAGGATAATTACATAGGTAAACAAAAAAGAAAATATTATACTTTTGGTATATAACTCCTCTTTTTTCTTATCAGGCTTAAAAGAGAAATGAATAGAATAGAGAAGTACAGAAGCAAAGTATTTGTATACTATTAGAACTAAGCTGGTATTATTCACATGAGATTGTTATAAATTTAATTTTAACCAAGAGAACCATACACACACACACACACACACAAACTTTAAAAATATATAGAACAGGAAAGAAGGAAATCAAAATTAGAAATAAAAAAGGCAGTAACAGAAAAAATTTGCAGGGCGGGGGCACCTGGACAACAGAGTCCATTTAGCATCTGCCTTCAGCTCAGGTCATGATCTCGGGGTGCTGGGATCCAGCCTGGCTTAGCAGGGAGTCTGCTTCTCCCTCTCCCTCTGCCTCCCCTCCCCCTGCTTGTATTTTCTCTCTCTGTCATATAAATAAAATCTTCAAAAAAATAAAATCTTTTTTAAAAAAAAGGGAAGAAAAAATACCTTTACAATATGTACTATATTTATTGAAAATGTCTGCATTTAAGTAGACCCATGCTATTCAAATCTGTGTTGTTGAAAGGGTCAACTGTACAGCCATCTTAGATGTATTTTGTTTTGTTTTGTTTAAAGATTTTATTTATTTGACAGAGATCACAAGCAGGCAGAGAGAGAGGAAGGGAAGCAGGCTCTTTGCTGACCAGAGAGCCCAATGTAGGACTTGATCCCAGGACCCTGGGATCATGACCTGAGCCAAAGGCAGAGGCTTTAACCCACTGAGCCACCCAGGCACCCCTTAGATGTATTTTGGTTACTATTTACTTGGAACGTCCTTTTCCATCCTGTGACTTTCAGTGTCTCTGAATTTAAAATGAATCTGTTATACAAGACAGCATATAGATGGATCTTGTTTTTTTAATTCAATCTGCCAGTCTCTGCCCTTTTTAAAAAAAAAAATTTATTTATTTGACATAGAGAAATCACAAGTAGGCAGAGAGGCAGGCAGAGAGAGGGGGAAGCAGGCTCTCCACTGAGCAGAGAGCTCCATGCAGGGTTCGATCCCAGGACCCTGAGTTCATGACCTGAGCTGAAGGCAGAGGCTTTAACCCACTGAGCCACCCAGGCGCCCCCCTCCCTTTTTTAAAAGACTTTGTCAGAGAGGAAGAGAGAGAGAGAGAGAACAAGAGAGCGAGCACAAGCAGGGAGAACAGCAGGCAGAAGCAGGCTCCCTGCTGAGCAAGGAGCCCGATGTGGGACTCGATCCCAGGACCTTGGGATCATGACCTGAGCTGAAAGCAGAAGCTTAACCCACTGAGCCACCTAGGCGTCCCAGTCTCTGCCTTTTATTTATTTATTTTTTAAAAGGATTTATTTATTTATTTATTGGACAGACAGAGATCACAAGTAGGCAGAGAGGCAGGCAGAGAGAGAGAAGGAAGCAGGCTCCCCGCTGAGCAGAGAGCCCAATGCGGGGCTCGATCCCAAGACTCTGAGATCACGACCCAAGCCGAAGGCAGTCTTAACCCACTGAGCAACCCAGGCACCCCGTCTCTGCCTTTTAATACCATGGGAATATGATAGAATATGGTTTCTCCCTCATTCTTACTCATTTGACTACTTCTTCACGTTATAATAATGTGAAATATTTGCTAGACAATTGGGAAATAGAATTTTTGCAAATATGGACAAGTTTAATTCACATTAAAGTAATTACGGATATGGAAAGATACTTCTTCCACTTTAGGTATTTGTTTTCTGTAGGTCTTTCATGGTGGGTTCCTCCTCCCCTCCTGCCCCCCTCTGCCACAAAGATCTATTAACTGAAAACAGCAAAAGAGAGTCTACTGTACATTCTTAATCATTCAAAGAAAGAAAATTCCTACACAGATACAGAAACACTCTCATCACCTCTGGGGGAAAGGACTAGAGGAATCTGGAAAAGGGAGACAATTAATTAACTATTAATTAATACTGCCTGACTTTCTTATGACATACAAGTATTATTTTCACACTTCAAAGTCTAAAATATATAAAAGGAATATATATATATTCTATATGACATATTCTATAATATATATCATCTATATGACACTGAAATAAAACTTAATATTCTCAAAGTTATAGAAAGTCAATTAAAACAGGATGAAGCACCGCTTCTTAATGAAATTATCAACAGGTGGACAAACATTATTCACTTAATCCCTCTGTCTTCCAAGATCACTGCTTATGAATCACAGAATCTCAGAAATGAAAAGCATGCATACTTCAAAGAAATAAACCAGGTCCTTAGAGGTAACTTGACATGTCCAAGATCAAAGAGCTTGGGGCTGAAAGCTGCATCAAGGGTTGGAATATAGGATTTCTGGCTCCTGCACCTGTCTTTCTGGGCTAGGTCATTTGGTTTTATTTTTTTTTTTAATTTTTTAAATGATTTTATTTATTTATTTGAGAGCGAGCGAGCAAGCGAGCATGAGAGGAGAGAGATCAGCAGGAGAAGCAGACTCCCTGCTGAACAGGGAGTCCGACGTGGGACTCGATCATGACCTGAGCCGAAGGCAGTCGCTTAACCAACTGAGCCACCCAGGTGCCCCGGTCATTTGGTTTTAATGAATGATACAAAAATTAATGTGAATCTGTCAATCTCCTAGCAAGAACATTGCTATGTGATGGTTAATTAAAGGAACCACAAACAAAAGCCAAAATGGCAGAGAAATAATAATATTTATAACAAAGTATGTATGTTTTAAAAAGATTTATTTATTTTAGAGAAAAAGAAAAAGAGCATGCATGCATGCATGGCCTGGGGAGGGGCAGAGGGAGAAGGGAGAGAGAGAAGCAGACTCCCTAGCTGAGCGCAGAGCCTGACACAGGGCTCAATCTCTTATGACCTGAGCCAGAAATAATTTGGACACTCAACCAAACCTCCCAGGTGTCCAAAGATACATATGTTTTTTAAGATTATACCTAAGATCTCAAAAAAAATCCCAATCAGCTGTAAGAAATGGGAGGTATAAGGAGTAATCAAAATGATTATTTGTAGATGACATACTCTCTGATATTCTCCATTAGATATAATAAAGTAATTCAGCAAGATTCCTGCAGACAGTGACATTTTTAAAGAGATCAGTAGCTCAGTTGGTAGCTCAGTTGGTTAAGCATCTGCCTTCAGCTCAGGTCATGATCCCAGCTCTCTGCTCAGCAGGGAGTCTGCTTCTTTCTTTCTCCCTCTGCCCCTCCCCCTCCGCTTGTTATCTGTCTCTCACTTGCTCCCTCTCTAATAAAGAAATAAACTCTTAAAATAATAAGTAAATAAATAAATAAATAAAGATTACTAAGATACCAGGAAGAGCGGAAAAGCAACAAAATTTCAGGAAATTATAAAACACAAGGGACCTCAATTAATAGAGAAATTATGATGCTACCGTAATATTGAATAATACAAGGTAAAACTGCCGCTGTCTCCAATAAATCAAATAAAGTTCCATAATTCCAATATGGTTTGTTAATATTAGACATTCTAAAAGTCATATGGAAAAAATGGTCTCAGAATAACCAAGACAGTCAAAAAATATGGGTAAGGAGGGATGATTTTCTCAAGTACATAAAGACATTCTAAACCTATGATAATTAAAACAGTGGTATTGGTTCAATAAAGAAAAGACTGATAGGGGCACCTGGATGGCTCAGTGGGTTAAAGCCTCTCTGCCTTCGGCTCAGGTATGATTTTAGGGTCCTGGGATCTAGTCTCCCATCGGGCTCCCTGCTGAGCAGGGAACCTGCTTCCCCCTCTCCCTTTGCTTGTGCGCTCTCTCCTTCTCTCACTCTCTGTCAAATAAATAAAATTTTTAAAAAGATTGATTGATTGATTTTACAGATAGAGATCACAAGTAGGCAGAGACGCAGGCAGAGAGAGGAAGGGAAGCAGGCTCCCCGCTGAGCAGAGTACCCGATGGGGGCTCGATCCGAGGACCCTGGGATCATGACCTGAGCTGAAGGCACAGGCTTTAACCCACTGAGCCACCCAGGTGCCCCAAATAAATAAATTCTTTAAAAAAAAAAAAAAAAAAAGGACAAGACAAGACTGATCGAATAGAGAACCCTAAAGCAAATCTGATAGATGCAACATCACACACAAGTTGTGAAAGCACAGACCGTTCAACAAATTGTTTGGTGTTGAGACACCTGCCTTTACATATATGGAAAAAAATTAGACTCCTATCATATCCTGTATATCAAATTAATTCCAAATGTATCAAAGACCCAAAGCTGACATATAAAATTTTAAAGCTACCAGAAGACCTAGAAGTCTTTATAGCCTCAAGTAGGGGAGGGAGATAATAGGAAGCAGAGGAAATAGATTGACAAATGGCAGGTATCTTCATCTCTAAAGTAGAAAGTAATAATACCACCTATCACACATCAATAATGAGATTTAAATATGTCCAGTCCTTAGAACAATGCCTGATATACATTCTCTTAATAAATGTAAGCCTCTCTCATCTTGGTTTAGTTACTAGTTGTGTGAAACTGGGTAGGTAACTTTCATTACCTCACTTTCCTTACCACAAAATGGAGAAAACAAGAGTACCTACCATATGAAGTTTTTGTAAGAATTAAATGACTCTATATAAATAATAAGATCTCAAAAAAATCCCAATCAACTGTAAGAAATGGGAGGTATAAGGAGTAATCAAAATGATTATTTGTAGATGACATACTCTCTGATATTCTCCATTAGATATAATAAAGTAATTCAGCAAGATTCCTGCAGACAGTGACATTTTTAAAGAGATCAGTAGCTCAGCTGGTAGCTCAGTTTAGTAGTGTTTAGAACAGAAACTGATACATGTTAAGAGCTCAACAGAGCAAGAATATTGTATTACATTACATTGTGTAATACAATATTGTATTACACAAATAATCACCGCGCATTACATATGGAATAAGTAGCATGTAAAAGTAACCGTAAGTACCAAATTAAGTGAATGCTTGGGATTCTATTTTATGTATTTATTATTTTTTAAAAGTATGTTGGAATCCAATGTGGCACCTGAACTCCTGACCTGAGATCAAGAGCTGAGCTAAAATCAAGAGTTGGATGCTTAAACAACTGAGCCACCAGGTGCCCTATGACTCTGTTTTAGATGGTAGCTCTCGTAGCAATGGGAGAATGAAAAAGTGGGGGAAAAGCTAACGGCATTAACAGTTAAAAGGTACTCTAACTGTTCAAGCCTAAACAAAGCAGTAATAATTGAAACAAGTTATAAAGGTAGATTCCACGGGATCTGAGAAAAGATAAGACCTGTAAAGACAGTGAGCAAGTGTCATCAATAATTTCTAGATTCCCAAGCAGATGAACATCAGTGTGGTGATGCAATTAATTTTGAGATGAGAGTGACAATATTGAGAATATTTTCCACCTTTTTTACTAAAAAATTATCCCTAATCCTCATTTTAATTATCTTAAAAGTTATCAATCAGCATCTAACTAAAACTTCATGCTTTCTAAAGGCAGGCCTTTGGAAATAACTGTTAACCTAACAGCTAATTTTCTAGCACATCATATAAAATTTCTTTAAAATCATTGCAGGGAAAAAAAAAATCATTGCACGTTTTATTATTATCCATTATCATGCATATGTGTTTTAAATTCTCAAACAGACAAGCAACAAAAACTTTCTGGCTTCACACTAGCTCTATACTTACAAACATTTTCTTACCATGATTGGCTTGCCCTGAAATGTTTTAACTTCTTCTCTTAAATATTTAAAAGCCTGTTAACAAAGCAGAAAGGAACTTTTATTAGCATTCAAACATTTCATTAACGCCATCTTTATTCTATCAAGTTTGATATTAGCAATCATCTCCAAACTAAACAATAAAAAATTCTGAAGTCAATTCCATTATGCAGGTGATAAGGAATGAGAAAGTAAAAACACCCCAGCATAAGTTCACATTTACTGTAGATTAGCTACTATGGATTAATGCAGGAAAAGATGCACAAAAGTCAAAATAGACCCCAAATTTCACTATATATAATGGTTCAATCAGACAGTTTTCTAAGATGAATAATTAAAAAAAAAAAAAAAAAACACGTAAAACCAGAGGGGCGCCTCGCTGGCTCAGTTGGCGGAGTATGCAATTCTTGATCTTGGGGTCATGATTTCGAGCCCCACACTGGGGGTAGAGTTTACTTTAAAAATCAATCAATCAATTAGTGAGTGGTTTTAAAATGCTATTAGATATATTTTTGGTTTTCTTTTGTTTCAAGGGATTATTACTCTTTAAGTTGGACATGACAACAAAAGTAAAATCATTAATATCAAAATTCCAAGAATCAGAAAGGAAGTTACGTATTTATTGTGGGCCTAGTATGTACGTACTAGAAATACCAACTACTGAGTACATGGTTCCCAATCTTTAAATTAATTTCAAAATTGTTTTAATTTTTTTACTGATAGGAAATAAACTTCTTAAATCGAAATTGAAAAAGCTTTAGGAAAATGATCAGAAAGGAAACCAATTAAGAAGCACAACCAAGGGGTGCCTGGGTGGCTCAGTGGGTTAAGCCTCTGCCTTCGGAGGCAGAGGCTTAACCCACTGAGCCACTCCGGTGCCCCTAAATAAATAACATCTTAAAAAAAAAAAAGAAGAAGAAGAAGAAGCACAACCAAAAAGGTGAACAAGGTGCTCAATAGTCTTTACAAATACTGCCATGAGCACATATTTTCTCAGTTAAAATATACTACTACTTTTACCACCAGGACTTCAAATCAGAAGAAAAGTTTTCTTCTTACCTGCTGTGCATCTGTGTCTGACTGGAAAGTGATATACCAGTTGCTATTGTGTGCAAACTCACAGCTTATCACCTTTGGGCAGTTTTCATTCTTGAACAAAGCTTTAACTTCCTAAGAAAGAAAAACTTTAGTGTAAATTTTATATATGATTTAGAGATAGAATCTTATTTTAGTATCAGCAAAACTGAAGCATTTCATCACACTCTTAGTGGCAAGCTAAATTTTCCTTAACAGTACAATCTTTCTAGACCTGCCATTATCCAAAAAATGAAAAGTATGTCCTCCATTAACATTTTCTAGTGCTTAGTATTTATTTGGATGCATTCTCATTCAATCCAGATGCTCTGTCTACACCAGAGTTACAGACACGAACTCTGTGCAAAAGTATCTTCCCTTTTCCATAACTGAAACTGAAATTCAATAATTGAAAACTGTAACAAATATATGCATTTTTAAAAAATCGATTACCAAAACTTAGAACTGTGTTTAACACAGTTTAACAGCTTGAAGGAAGTTTATAAAAAGAAAAGAAAGAAAACAACTGGAAGTCAACATTAGTATCTCTAAACGGTTATAGAGAGAAAGAAAACATCTACTGAAATCCCATGCAGGATAAGACATAGATTTAACCTGAAAACAATCCTGTTTTAAAGATCTTATCATATCCACTTTACAGGTGAGGAAATGGTAGCTCAAACTGTTTAACCTACTCACACTATCACAAACAAGAACTCAAACCCAGATTTATATGCCTCCAAACTCCATTTTGTTTAATACCTATTTGAGTTCAATGAGAAATTCACTAATAACTAGTAATTCCCAAACATAAAGAATCTTACTAGGCTAAAATGCCCATAAAATACCAACATATCACAAGGTATCCATTTTTAAAAAGGTAATTACTAAGCTGATGGGACAATCAATGTTCACAATGAAGTCTAACCTGTATTCTAACTCCCTCAAATTTTTACTACACTGAATTACAAAAATAACATCTCTACTTATGATGAAATTTGCTTGGGTCAAATATACTCGAAATAAGTAGTGTGCAACCAGCCGAGTTTTGTGACATTAGTGAAAGTGGTGAAATATCACCAAGTTCAGTTAATAAAATTCTCATCCAGTTCAGAATTACATTTCTATAGAACTATCTGTGGAAGTGTTAGATTGCATTCCACTGATCTCTACCTTCAAAAATCCATAGATATTCTCTAAATATTTCTAATTATCTGTGAAATGAATTGACTTATTTATTTAGATCTTTTTATTTTTAGCCTTTATTATTCTTTAGGAAGAGTTGTATATGTTTACAGATTAACTTTCCCAAGTATAAAAAAAGAAGTCTGGATCTAAAGTAATTTGTTCTACCTGATAGTAATCTTTTGTCACCACCCCAAATCTCTCATTTTAATGTGCATTTCAGGGACTACTGCCTAGGCTCTCTCTAGCTATCTTAGTTATCTACACTTCCTTTACTTTTTTTTTAATGAACAGTATGTTGCTGCCTTGTTCCTTTTCATTTATTGCTCTTCATGTGTGTGACCTGTTTATGTATTCAGAATATAAATTACAATAACTATAAAAATGATAGTACTGGCTAATCTTAGATCTGTTTTACATGCCAAGTACTGCTCTAAGTTTTTTATATACTAATTCACTTATATCTCACAATTTTATGAGTTACTTATTACTATTATCCCATTTAACAGATGGAAAAAACCAAAGCAAAAGAGGTTAAGTAACTAACGCAAGGTCACAGAGCTATCAAGTAAAAAGCTGGAATTTAAATCCAGGCAGCTTGGCTCTAGAGTTCAGGCTCATATATTCTACACTGTTTCTTAATAATGCAAATATTCTTCCCATTGTGCAATTTTCCTTTCAACTTGTTACTTTTGACATATAGTTCATAATTTTAAATAGAACATCTATCTAGTGACAGTTTCTTTTCTAATTTCTCTCACTGTTTCTAAGTTTAGGAAATCTTCATTCTGGAGAGTTAATTAATATTGAATGAATCTGGGCAAAAAGATTAACTACTAATGTGCCAAGTTTGTTAGCTGGCAAGTCTAAAAATTCTTTTTTAAATGGCTAACCAATTACCACATATCAGCTACTAATTAGTCCTCTCCATCTTTAACTTATTATCATTAACATGCCAACTTAGTGTGAAGTCCTATGGTTTACTGGTTAAGAAACATGGGCTTTGGAATCACAGAGAGCGAGTTCAAATCAGATTCTGTCATTCAAACAGGCCATGTGACCTTAGGCAAATTATTTAACTATACTAAGGCTCAGTTACTTTATTTGTAAAACAGAGATAACAAAACCTTAGGCTTTATATTACCATAAAGTACATGGCACAATACCTGGTAGAATCTAATTATTAAATAAATGTTATCATAAATTCATTACTAAATCAAAGAGTCTATTTCAGGATTATATTGTTCCATTCAAATATTATTTTATTCCTGTACCTGTACCACACCACATTTATGACCACAACTCTTCTTTATATTTGCCGGCTAACAGAATTAAGTCTTGACTCTTATATTTTTCTTCTTCATTCCTAAGTGTATTCTTTCGGATGAATCCTCAAGTTCCCAAAAGAGCCCTTTTATATTTAAATTGCCAGTCAAATGAACAAACTGAGAACTAGTAACACGGCAATACTCAGTCTACCATTCTAAGAACATGGAATTATCATCTTCCTCCTCCCTTTGTGCCATTCTTCTAGTGCTTCAGAATTTACAAAACAAAATTTATCCTATTCACATAATTGATATGAGGGCACTGACACTTCGTTTATCTTCACTTTAAACAGTTAAAGAACACTTAACTTTAACAATGCTTAATAATTTACCTCTATAGGTGTTGTTTCAGGAATCTCTCTAAGAATCACAATACAACGCTTATGACTAGGTCTCACTTTCTCGCCCTTTTCATCAACTTGTACCATAGGAGAAGCTGAAATTTAAAAAAGTGTTTCATTCAAAAGTGACAAGGTGAGATTTTAATATTGCCATTAAAAACTATTCATTTCTATTTCCAAGTGAATAAATTAGCAGAGGTTAATATCCTCAATAAATTAAATTGTAGAACCAAAGATTACAGTTCTAACAAAATATTTTGAAATTAATATACAAGAAACACTGTCAAATGTTATTCTTTGAACAAATATATAGAGTACCTACTTTGTGTCTTGGCATTGAAAAACTCTTCAGGAGTATATAATACATAACTAACAAGGTAAAATTACCCTGTGTACAATTACTGAATTCTGTATTTCTGGAGATAAGAAGTGTATTAATCAGTGCATTTGCATTCCACTCTTGTAACTGGACTACAGTACTGCATTCTGACATACAAAGAAATTCTTCTTAAAATTCAAGTCTAAGAGGCACTTAAAACCAAGAATTGAACTCAAATGATTATAACTTTCCTTTGATTTTAACAATTTATTCTTACAGACTAGTACAGATACTGAGAAGCCATCCTTTAGATGCTGATTTTGAGGAAATACCTAATGAAGATAGTATTATCTAACCAAAACTTTTATTTCCAGTTCCTTCAGAGATAATATGCCACATCTCTCTGAAGAAGTAAGTAGTGAGAATAAAAGGAACAGAGAAGAAGAGCTGGGTTTAGGACTAGGTTCTAGCCCTCGAGGTAGAGGATTCTGCTAGTCTCTTGGCTGATTTTTTTCTGATGCCAAGACTGGTTTTTTTTTAAAGAAACCACTACACAAAAAGAGATTTCATAAATGTTTTTAGCCCTCTGAGAATGGAAATCTTCTACTCTCATAAAAGCCCATTATGGGACTTGGTATATTTAACTTTTAAACATTTTCAACAACATATTTCATATAAAAGTGAAGAGCTGCCTTTACTCGATCAAGTGGTTAAAACTTTGGTAAGGTTTGGGTGCCTGAGTGGCTCAGTGGGTTGAGCATCTGCCCTCGGCTCAGATCATGATCTCAGGGTCCTGGGATTGAATCCCGCATCGGGCCCTCTGCTCGGCAGGGAGCCTGCTTCCTCCTTTCTCTCTGCCTGCCTCTTTGCCTACTTGTGGTCTCGCTCTTATCAAATAAATAAATAAAATCTTAAAAAAAAAAAAAAAAACTTTGGCAAGGTTCTGCTAAGAAAGGTTAGCAAGAAATCCTGATACAAGACACAAACACCATTAAAAATGCTTAAAACCTCAAATTCTTTACCAAACTTTACAGAAGTATTTGTCAAACTACAGACTGCAATTCTTTAAATTGTGAAATCAATTTAGAAAAAAGTTAATTCCAAGCATTTAGTATTAATCTGAATAACATTTCAGTTGTGTAGGGATATGTGGTGTGTGTACTGGGCTATAAGGTAAAATGTACTTATTACTTGGGTTCAAAAGTTTGAAACAATGCTTTAGAAGATGTAGTAATGATACATATAACTTTCTAATAGCCCAGAAAACTGAGATTTAATTGCTTATTTTCGAGTAAGTGGGTATCAAGACGAACAACCAAGGTACAGAACTGATATAGAAGCTATATACCAAGTCAGTAAAAATAAAAAGATAAAATTATTGGAACAGAAAAAACAAAAAAACAAAAAACAGGGAGCTAACAATTCCCTGCCTGTGAGCACAGCTTAATGTATAGAATTGTGGAATCACTATGTTGTATACCTGAAAAAATACATTGCATGTCAACTACAATTTAATAAAAATAAATGGCCAATAAAAACAAAAAATTCCCTGCTTGACCAGAAATCAAAAGAAAACTTAGTTTTTTTACTTTAAATAAAAAATAAGCTAAAAGGTATGATTTACATACATCTCAACACTTCAAGAATTAGATCAGGGTCTGTGGTCAGCTTTTTAATTTCTTCCATGTTGGCAACTGTCCAAATTGGTATGAACTGATCACTGTCCATTTGAGATATCAGGTAAAGATCCTTTGACAAATTTTCTCTGAAAGGAATAAACAAAAGCAAGAGTCCCATAAAGCAAAGAATTCTCAAAAATCATCTAAAGAGGTCCCTTATTCACTTCTGTCATTAAGTCTGGTTAAACAAAATTTTGCTACTGCAAATAACACTGTGAACTATGAAAATATATAATATATAACAAAGATACTCTAACAACTTTCATAATGTTTCTGAATCACCAAATACATCATGCCCAAAAGTTTTGAACAAGAGAACCTTATGGAATTATACTGATATGGAAAGAGGCTTAATAAAATTTTACATACAGTGTAGCTCCATCTTATAAACACTTTATCATTGATGTTAGAATATGCATATGAAGTTTAACTGTAAAGGATTTAAAATTTCTGAATGTTTGTTATTTTTTAAGTATGTTTGACTTTTTACTTAAATTTAAAACACTTATTTATTATTATTATTTTTTAAGATTTTATTTATTTGACAGATCACAAGGAGGCTGAGAGGCAGGCAGAGAGAGAGAGAGGAGGAAGCAGGCTCCCTGCTAAGCAGAGAGCCCGATGTGGGGCTCGATCCCAGGATCCCAGGGATCATGACCTGAGCCGAAGGCAGAGGCTTTAACCCACTGAGCCCCCCAGGCGCCCCTTAAATTTAAAACATTTAAAATTAAAAGATTCTTTAAGATACATTTCTAAAAAAGATCTAAACATTTCTATCTTACATATAAAATCTTATGTAACAAACTGAAGTAAAATCATACTCATTTGTCTTATTCACATCAGATCTTTGAAGCAGTCTAGTTATAGTTCCAAGTTTTTGCTTAAAAGCCCCTTTTCTCAGTGACCCTATTTAAAACTGAAACCACCCAAGCAGTCTTGATTCCCCTTCTCTTGCTTACAGGGTTCTAAATTTTTTTCCATAGCACTTATCACTTAGCACACTTCTAAACTGTTTACTTCACTTAAAAAAAAAAAAAATTATGTTTGTTTTGTCTCCTCCAGCCAGAACATAGGTTCCATGAAAAATCTTTGTTATTAATAATGTATCTCTTTTTTTTTTTTTTTTTAAGATTTTATTTATTTGTCAGAGAGAGAGGGAGAGAGAGCGAGCACAGGCAGACAGACTAGCAGGCAGAGGCAGAGGGAGAAGCAGGCTCCCCGCTGAGCAAGGAGCCCGATGTGGGACTCGATCCCAGGACTCCGGGACCATGACCCAAGCCGAAGGCAGCCGCCCAACCAACTGAGCCACCCAGGCGTCCCTTCATAATGTATTTCAAGGCCCTAGTGCCTGGCAAAGGGTAGGGCCAAAGGTCTCTACACTCAAGTGTTGTTAAAATAATAGCAATTACTTTTTTTTAAAGATTTTATTCATCCACTTGACAGAGGCCACAAGTAGGCAGAGAGGCAGGCAAAAGAGAGGAGGAAGCAGGCTCCCTGCTGAACAGAGAGCTTGAGGCAGGGCTTGATCCCAGGACCCTGGGATCATGACCTGAGCTGAAGGCAGTGGCTCAACCCACTGAGCCACCCAGCTGTCCAGAAGCAATTACTTTTTAAAAATTACAATTGTCAACAGGTTGTTTTGGGGCAAAAAATAATAGAGAAGATACCAGCAAAGGTTAAACTCACTTTAGCATAAAAGGAGGAACATAGTAATATAGTAATAACACCTTTTTTTGCTGTTTATTAGAGAGGGGAGGAGAAGGAGGAGTAAAGGGAGAGGGAGAGACAGAATCTTAGGCAGGCTCTATGCCCAAGACCCCGACATGGGTATGATCTACAACCCTGAGATCACGACCTGAGCTGACATCAAAAGCCGGACACTAAACTGAATAAGCCACCCAGGCTTACACAACTAAAAAATTGTAGCCTGAACCAACTCTGACTTTCAGCATATCTGTTCTTATAAAAACTTGGTGAAACCTTTTTTCTTTTCTTAAGATTTTATTTGTCTGAAAAAGAGAGCAATCACAAGCACGGAGGAGGAGAGGTAGAGGGAGAAGCAGACTCCCTACTGAGCAGGGAGCCTCACGTGGGACTTGATCCGAGGACCCTAGGATCATGGCCTGAGCCAAATGCAGATGCTTAATGATTAAACCACCCAGGCGTCCCAAACCTTTTTTCGAAAAGATTTTAACTTATTTGAGTGAGAGTGGGAGAGTGCATGTATGCGTGATCATACATGAGCAGGGGTAGGGTCAGAGGGAAAGGGAGAAGCAGACTCCATGTTGAGTGCAGAGCCTGATGTGGGGCTCCATCCCATGATGCTGAGGTCATAACCTGAGCTGAAGTCAGATGCTTCACTGACTGAACCACCCAGGTGCCCCAACCTTGGTCAAACTCTTAAGAAACTTCATCTCATCAGAATATTAAATTAATCTACCAAATAAACATATCAAATTAACAGGTATAAGTCACATTTGTGATTTGACTACTCATGACTAACACCTGATAGGTACTGGTAACAATTTTGTGAAGCCACAAGCATCAATCGCATAATTGGTTTGAACTGTGGTAGATCGTGACAAACCAGTGTTCCTACTGCAACAACTAAAAAGCCTGGCTAAATTACAAAAATCACATTTCTGGAGATGAAGGACAGAAACTACAAGAACAAAATAAAATTCCAGAAAGATGACCTTTCTTTTCTGAGGGGGTCTGCAGATCCGGGACTAGGGAGAAACGAGCAGAGCTTTAGGCAGTTGCACAGGACTGGCACTATGAATTGGAAACTAAAGGAGTGGGGTTGCCTGGGTGGCTCAGTGGGTTAAGCCTCTGCTTTCAGCTCAGGTCATGATCTCAAGGTCCTGGGATTGAGCCCCACGTCGGGCTCTCTGCTCAGCGGGGAGCCTGCTTCCCCCTCTCTGCCTGCCTACTTGTGATCTCTTCTCTATCAAATAAAAAAATTAATAAATAAAAAATAAAATAAAAAAATTGAAAAAAAGAAAACTAAAGGAGCTCCTAACGTACAGGAGATTTACCTCCACATAACATTTCCTGAGCTTTAAGAAGGAAGGTGGGATGGGGCGCCTGGGTGGCTCAGTGGGTTGAGCCGCTGCCTTTGGCTCGGGTCATGATCCCAGGGTCCTGGGATCGAGCCCCGCATCGGGCTCTCTGCTCGGCGGGGAGCCTGCTTCCTCCTCTCTCTCTGTCTGCCTCTCTGCCTACTTGTGATCTCTGTCTGTCAAATAAATAAATAAAATCTTTATTAAAAAAAAAAAAAAAAAAAAAAAAAAAAGAAGGAAGGTGGGAGACTGGGAGCCAGGATGAAAAGGCAGAGTAATATCTCTGTGGTTTTGTGGAAGTTCCAGTGAAAGGAAGAAACTTGCATCAAACACAAGACAGGTCTCCCCCCATCTCCCAAGACATATGCCAGAATTTGAGGGTTACAGGGGAAGAAACTAAAGAGCTAATCTCAAACCCCTCAAGAACAGGACTAAATCTCCCTTGGTGTTTCAGAATTGAGGTAACAGAAAACAGACAACTCCTAAATCAAAAAACTAAAGACATCATGCCTAAAGAACAGAGATAAATCCAAAGCAGACTGAGTCTAATTAAAGTGGCTGCTTAGTCCTAACCCAGCTCAATTCCTGACTGGACTGAAGCAATCAATCCGCTTCTGCCTGTAAGAAAGCTCAAATCTTGTCTAGAGAGAAAAATCTTGTCATTTGCAGCTCATAGCTGCTTTTATATGTAATGTCTAGCATATAATCAAAATTTGTAAGACATGCAAAAAGGCAGGAAATTATGACAGAGAACCAAGAGAAAAAACTCACATATAAGCAGACGTACAAATGATCCAGCAGTAGGCAAAGATTTTTAAATAACTATGACAAGTATATTACAGAAAATGAATTATATTGCAGGAACAAACGACTAACAACAGAAACTTCCACTTTCATCGTTTTATTCTGTACTAGACTACAAAGACTACAAAGGCAAAAAAGGAGGGGAAAAAGGAGGAGCTATTTAGAACAAAGTATCAATTAAAACTGAGTCAAGAGTATATTATGTGTAAAGAAATTAAGAAGTCTAAGGGCACCTGGCTGGCTCAGTCGGTAGAACATGGTATTCTTGACTGCAGGGTCATGAGTTCAAAGCCCTATGGTGGGCATAGAGTTTACTTAAAAAGTAAACTAATTAAAAAAAAAAAAAAAGACATAAAGAAGTCTGATAAAATTCAAGGTTTCTAGCTTGAAAAATTTTTGGTTTACCAGTCCTACCTCTCACCACATATAAGAAAAACTGAAGGCATTATCTCTGCATACATATCCAAACTTGTTTATTTGGGTTTCACATTTTAGTATATGTGCTGCCAAAGCGAGCACAAAACTTTTATTTTGGAAGGGGCAGTTTTACAATACTGAAGTTTTATGACATCTAGACTATAAAAATGCCTACATAATTGTTATCAGTAAATAAGACATCTCAAGGGGTGCCTGGGTGGCTCAGCTGGTTAAGTGTCTGACTCCTGGTTTTGGCTCAGGTCATAATTTCAGAGTCATGAGACTGAGGCCCATTTTAGGCTTGTGCTCAGCGCAGAGTTGGCTTCAAACTTCCTCCCTTCCCCTCTGCCCTTCCCCTTGCCCCATGCACATACTCTCTCTCGAAAATAAATAAAATCTTAAAAAAAAAAAAAGGCAGGGACTCCTGGGTGGCTCAGTCAGTTAAGCATCTGCCTTTGGCTCAGGTCATGATCCCAGGGTCCTGGGATCAAGTCCCACATCAGGCTCCCTGCTCTGCACAGAGCCTGGCTTCTTCCTCTGCCTGCTGCTCCCCCTGCTTGTGCATGCTCTCTCACTCGCACAAATAAATAAATAAAATCTTAAAAAAAAGGAAAAAGATAACCACTGTTTTGAGAACCCTAAACCTGAATATGTTTATAGGAAAAGTATCCAATAGCCAAAACAAAAGTAATCCAATCCAGTATTTCATTACCTTTCTACTAAGACTAGATCCTTTGCATATCCAATTAAAGACTACATCTTTAAATTTAGTTAGGAAATATAATAAAGAATATACCAAAAAATAAGGAAAGTATTTTACTGAAGGAAATTAAAACCACCATTACTGCACTCTATTTCACAGGTATTTTACATCTACTAACCAAACAATTCAAAAAATGAGAAATCTCAATAAAAGAATATGAATAACATACCGGGAGAAACAGAATTCCAATTGTTTCTTCAGACATTCTTTTAGGTCTTCTGTAGAAATTGCTGAATTACTTTCTCCTGAAGGTAGAAAACAGAGGAAAAGCATTAACAATAAATTACCATAATAGGCAATAAACATTACATATAGTTGTGCTCAGAATATGTCACAAAGTACACACAAATTAAAATTTACAAAACTATTATTTTTAAAGTCCAACTGAATTCTAACAAAGTCTAACTAATTTTAACCTATCTATTCTTTCTTTAGGTAGATTTCAGATCAGTTTAAAATTATTTTATCAGGCGCCTGGGTGGCTCAGTGGGTTAAAGCCTCTGCCTTCGGCTCAGGTCATGATCCCAGGGTCCTGGGACTGGGCCCCACATAGGGCTCTCCTAAGCAGAGAGCCTGCTTCCTCCTCTCTCTCTCTCTTTCTCTCTGCCTGCCTCTCTGCCTACTTGTGATCTCTGTCAAATAAATAAATAAAATCTTAAAAAAAAATTAAATAAATTATTTTATCAAGTAATGAACAAAGCACCATTAATACTAAAGGTACTTGGCTACCTTACTGTAAAACACTACCCTAAAAACTTTAAAAATGTTGTAACTACTTATTCCTTTAATGAAAGCTCAAAGAACAAAAGTAATAGTAATCTAAATAAGAAGGGACTAGCTAAATAAATTGGGATATATGTACCTATATCTATATTCTTGGTACTAAATCTGATTAGTCATACTTCAACTTTTATCTCTTAATACTCTTTTCATTCCTTGATTATAGAGCACTCTATCTTCCCAGGAATATTTAAAACACTCAAACATTCAAAGGATTAAAACAACTCTAATGCCCTCTATGCCTTCAATATTTAAACCCAGAACACGAGATTTTTTTTTTCAGAACTCAAGCCTAGAAAACCATCACTCTTTAATTAGAATCTTACACAAAACACTACAGACTCAAAGCATGTAATCTGTCCTCTTCTTAAAAAAAAGCATTAGTGATTAAGTAGGCTAATTTCCTTTAAATACAGACAACAGAATGTAAATAAAGGTAAGTATTTTGTGCATGATTTTACCACTACCTTGTCTTAGTATTCAAGATTCAAAGTGATAGCAGATATTAGATTAACTACAGTAAAAATGAATATAAGAAGCATTCTATTTCTATGTATATGCAATCCTTCTAATAAAAAATTCAACCACCCAAATGTGCTACCTAAAAATGAGCAATAACTTCATTTAACTTTTCAATGTCATTACAGGAAACTTATTAAAATACCAACTGGTTGCTACATTACTAAAACCAAATACTAAAACGAACTCTATGTTTAAAGTACCCAGTGGTTAGGTATATTAAGACCACAAGTAGGGAGAACTACCACCTTAAATTAGTATATAGAAATACCACCCATGCCACTTCAGAAATCAACTCACAAGCTGACAAAACTTAGAAATCTAGTCTAAATATTTATAATAAATAAGGAAACTGAGGAAAGAGGTTTATGTATCTTGACTGAAGTCACAGAACTAAGCAGCAACAGAATAGAGCACTCCCTATTACAATTGTTTTCCAGAGAGATCCCTTAAATTAGAAAAATTAAGTTAGGTAGTTGGGGTCTTTGGTCCATTTTTAGTTTCTTTTAAATCTCATCCATTTTAAATCCAAGCCAACTACTAACCCATGCTACTTAAATAATTATGAAAAAAAAATATTTCACAAGTTGGACTGTAGTAGAACCATTTAATACATACATAATACAGCCATTTTCTTAAAATTAATCCCTGCAGCTTCACATTTGTAAATGCACTCCACACGAAGAAAAGTAATGGGAAATTGACAGAATTTGCACTGATCCCAACTAACAGACTAAGAAACTTGGGCTCTCTGAAAAATCATAATTTAGTTCCCTTTTAACTATATTGACTATTTTTTCCTTTTATCTTTAATTTCATACTTTTAATAGGACCTTTAAACATTCTTTTAAAATCACGTTTCATGTTTGTCATCTGAAAACAGTATTTATAAAAATAACAAAGCATTTCATTAACATAAAGTTCTTTTCAAATAAGAAAACGGATCGATCAATGCCAAAGTTTTATTAGAACAATGATAGAATGTAAAGGGAAAAACACTAGTGTACTGTATGCTCGTTTTACCAATAAAAGCATAAAGTTTACCAGAAATGTCATATATTTGATAACTCAGATCTTCTGGCCCTAAAATCATTCCATCAGTTGATTCTTCAATGCTTATTGTATTTCTGGTGGTTTCACAAGATGAATACATTACTTCATATTCCTTACACATATCATCTGAAAGCTCTGTATTACCTGTATTAAAGAAAATATACTGAAAGTAAATAGGAATTCTTTAAATCCTATCTTTAGGAACTCTGGGCACTAAGTCTTCTATAGTAAGATTTTAAGGACTTCTCCCAGTTGAGATAATGTCCACATGGCTGTAGTAAGAGTTCTCTTCCTGAGGAAGATTAAGATTACCATTATGGACAAACTAAAATGATTATCAACAGTTTAAACTCATATAGCACTATCTATGTACTATCTATGTGCAGCTTCATGTACTTAATTCACTTGATTCTCAAGAAAATCCTATGCCAAAAGTAATTATTATTAATGTTTTACAGATGAAAGAAACAAGCACAGAGATGTTAGGTCATTTACCCAAAGTCAAACAGTGAGTAAACAGCATTGCCAATGATAATATATCAAAACTAATTTATAACTACCATATCATAAGTGAGTTAAATGCTAGACCCAAAGATAAAGCTACTATGTGAAATAGTGACAATTCATTCATACTAAAAGTAAAAACTGTGTACAAACTACATGTTAAACATTTATAAATATATTTAATCAAATAATCAAAAGATATACCCCCAAGTTCTATAAACCGATTTGGTCATTATTTAACCAAAACATGATTTGTACTGATGAAACATTTAGGACATACCCTCAGGATGAGACCCTGATGTGGCTGCTGTTTCATGCCAAGAGCTTTCAGTTCCATGAGTTACTTGAGTGGCATCACTATTTCCAGGAGGAATTTCTTGCCATACTTTGGCATTAGGATTTAAACCAGTTCCTTTAGATGTTACCTGCTAAATAATCAAATGATCTATTTGTAAACTTTAAAAGTAAATGCATTAAAATTACAAATTTAGATAACAGACTTTGATTTTACTTGAACGTGAAGAAACCCCAATATTATTAAGTAATTTAATAACAAATATTAAATAAAATTGCAAAGTTTTGGGCTCATGTTGAAAATAAATCATTTTTTTTAAGGTGTTGTTTTTTTTTTTTTTTTTTAAGAGAGACAGCGAGAGGGAACACAAACAGAGGGAGAGGAAGAAGTAGGCTTCCCACTGAGCAGGGAGCCCGACGTGGGGCTTGCTTGATCCCAGGACCCTGGGATCATGACCTGAGCCAAAGGGAGAGCCACCCAGGCACCCTGAAAATAAATTTTTTTAAGGAGATGGACTTGAAATGTTCATGTATAAAATTTAGCTACCTATACAATAAAAAACATATATCTATAAACAATCAACATAGAAATGCTGCTTTACCCCAATATACTTGCAAATGTCATAAAATGTATTCAAACTATTCAGTGATCTTTGGCATTATTTTTTTGTGTGTATTTATAGCAAACTGAGTTATCTAGAATGATTTTCCAGAGAATGTAATTTTGATTGCCATTTATCCTGTGACAGAGATCTTTGAGTCTGAATGATTCTATCACTGGAAATTTTTCCCAAATCAAAAACAGCAATCTGGTGCATCTGACAGACTCAGCTGGTAGATAGAGCACGCAACTCCTGATCTTGGAGTCATGAGTTCGAGCCTCATGGTGGGTGTATAGATTACTTAAAAATAAAATCTTTTTTTTTTTTTTAAGATTTTATTTATTTATTTGACAGAGATCACAAGTAGGCAGAGAAACAGGCAGAGAGGAGGAAGCAGCTGCCCTGCTGAACAGAGAGCCTGATGCAGGGCTTGATCCCAGGACCCTGGAATCATGACCTGAGCCGAAGGCAGAGGCTTAACCCACTGAGCCACCCAGGCGCCCCTTAAAAATAAAATCTTAAAAACAAAAACAAAAAAAAAACCCAAAACAGCAATCTGCCTTTTATTAGATTGTTTTTTTCCATTTGTCCTGAAAGTGTATATTCTTAATGTTCACAAAATAACTGACATTTAAAGTAATCTTCTACATACATCATTTAAATTTACTTCTTTTACCTCATTCAACCAAACAAAAGGACTCGATCCTTCTCAAGTGCATTAATGACCTTTCAGAAAGCTTACACCCTGTTCAGAAAATCACTTTTAACAATCTTCTCAGCCTTAGGCCTCTCCCCTGGATGACAGGCACCAGAAGGTAAATTCAAAGGGCAAAGAATCAATTATTCAAGTTTATGACCTGCAGATACTGGGAATTCAGCTTTCATGAAAAGTAAGTGAATTTATCATTTAAGTTTGTCAGAAATTTTGTCTACCTAGAGGGAGTTCTTACCACTGGCTCTGGCTCATGGGGTGATTTAAAAAAAAAAAAAGCCTTTATAGTATTACCAACACTAAACATGGCAATCAAAGCAGGCCTCTGGGTAGGCAGAACTGCAGAGCTCCCAGACAGAGTTTAGTTAAGAAGACAGCTTCTGGGAGGCCTGACTGTACTTCTGCAATTAATTATGTCCCATGAAATTCCCCTGTAATCTAGAATCATACCTGAATTAAAAACCCAGCTCTGGGGGCGCCTGGGTGGCTAAGAGGGTTAAAGCCTCTGCCTTTGGCTCAGGTCATGATCTCAGGGTCCTGGGATCGAGCCCCGCATCGGGCTTCTGCTTAGTGGGGAGCCTGCTTCCCTCTCTCTCTCTGCCTGCCTCTCTGCCTACTTGTGATCTCTCTGTCAAATAAATAAAATCTTAAAACAACAACAACAAAAAAAACCCAGCTCTGACATTAGTGTTTCATTTTTAAAAAAATATTTTATTTATTTATTTGACAGAGAGAGCAAGAGAGCACAAGCAGAGGGAAGAGCAGAGGAAGAGGGAGAAGCAGAAGGAATCCAATGCAGGGCTCAATCCCAGGACCCCAGGATCATGACCTGAACCACTCAGGCGGCCAGCACACTCATTCTTTAACAGAGACTGTATAAGATGGTACACCTCATATTCTCACATATTCGATTTATAAGAGCCAAAAATGGAAATAACCCAGTCAAACAGACAAGAAATAAAGGAAACAATGACACACTCAGTATTATACTGAGTGTATTACACAGTAATACACTAAGTATTACACGGCTATTCAAAATGATAAAAAGATACATTACCATAGTTCATAAAATCTAAAGGGGTACTACTATATCAAAGAAAAATTGCTGTTAATTAACCTATGACATCAAATATTGTTAAGATGTATCCCAGTTTCCAGAGAAATTACAATGTGCAACAATGTGCATTGGTATGGTTGCTGAAATATGAAAACATAAAAATGGAAAATGCTTTCACAAAATGAAGTGAAAAAAAAAAAAATAACCGCATCACCACAACAAAAGCAAGAATGTTAAGCAATTCTATGGGCTAGGAATTAGTACTTATATTACTATCTCCCTTTTCCAGATTATCCTATGTGAGAAATAATATATCCAACTAAAGACAAACAGATTAAGTATGAAGTTAGTATCTTTTCAAAAGATTATTTATTTATTTATTTATTTGACAGACAGAGATCACAAGTAGGCAGAGAGGCAGGCAGAGAGAGAGGGGGGAAGCAGGCTCCCCGCTGAGCAGAGAGCCCGATGGGGGCTCAATCCCAGGACCCTGGGATCATGACCTGAGGCAAAGGCAGAGGCTTTAACCCACTGAGCCACCCAGGCACCCCAAGTGTGAAGTTAGTATTAATCACAAATGATTACAGCTCACAGATTATTATAATTGCAAAAAAGTATGTAAGCATGGATATGGGCTATAGGGGAACATGATCTGCTACAATACTCAGATCAGGGATATTTTTCTCTAATAAAGCATTCCATTGAAGTATTACCTTAAATCCTGAGTCATAAAAAATATAAAATTTTAAAAAACTTTTTTCAAATTAGAGCATGAATGTTACACTGTGTAGTACATTAACATCAAAGATTATTTCATGTATTTTGTGCCTGTATATATTAACATATACTATTTTATACTATTTTAGTTTTATACCAGTCAATATTTATTAAATTTAAATAAATGTATTTTTTCTTAAGATTTTATTTATTTGACAGAGAGAGAGAGATCACAAGTAGGCAGAGAAGCCGGCATAGAGAGAGGGGGAAGCAGGCTCCCTGCTGAGCAGAGAGCCTGATGCGGGGCTCGATCCCAAAACCCTGGGATCATGACCTGAGCCAAAGGCAGAGACTTAACCCACTGAGCCACCCAGGTGCCGTTGTCGATTTCCTTTGAACATAATTCATTCTCACATTTCACAACTTTCTTCTGGAATCACATTCCTTCTTCTGCAAGGACATTATTCATTACTTTTTTAGTCAACTCTTTTAAGTTGTGCCTTCTCTGAAAATGCCTTTATTTTTACCTTCTATCTCTGCTGTGTAAAGAATTCAGATTCTCTTTTTTTCTCTTGGTATAAAGAATTCTTACAAGGTACACATTCCCTTTCAGCATATTAGAGATATCCCCAGTGGGTGCCTGGGTGGCTCTGTTGGTTGAGAGACTGCCTTCACCTCAGGTTGTGATCCAGTGTTGGGACGAGTCCCTTATCAGGGTCCCTGCTCAGAAGGGAGTCTGCTTCTCCCTCTGACCTTCCCCCTCTCATGCTTTCTCTCTTCTCAAATAAAATCTTAAAAAAGAAAAAAAAATATTAAAAAAAAAAAGATATTCCCACTGCCTTGTTTTGTACAAAAGTTGGTGACCAGAAATTTGCCATCATTCTAGTTGTCACTCTTAATCTTTTTCCTTAAATTTTGTCAATGGTGATTTACAGTTTCACAATCATCAGTTTAAGTGTGAAATTCTTCTTTATTTAATCTCTTTGGGATTCACTGAGCTCTGAAATCCAATGCATCAATTCTGTAAAATTCTTAGCCGTTAGCTCTTCAAACTCTGCCTCTCCATCAACTAACTGCTCTATTGTTTCCTTCTGGAATGCCAATAAAATATGCACACCTTCTCATACTATGTTCCACCTCTCTTTGTATCAATCTCCCATTTTCTATTTCTTTGTCTAAGAAATTACACCCTGAGTGATTTCTTAAGATCTTTCTTCCAGTTCATCAATTCTCTCTTCATCTGTTTCTAAGATGAATTTAACTTGTCCACTAAATTTCTAAGTTCTTTTAAAATAATTTTCATTTCTTAAAATTCTGTTTGGTTCTTTTATCAAATCTATCTAACCAATGCTTTCCTTTCCTTTCCTTTTTTTTTTTTTATTTATTTGTTTGACAGAGAGAGATCACAAGTAGGCAGAGAGGCAGAGAGAGAGCGGGGAAGCAGGCTCCCTGCTGAGCAGAGAGCCCCATGCGGGGCTCAATCCCAGGACCCTGAGACCATGACCTGAGCCAAAGGCAGAGGCTTAACCCACTGAGCCACCCAGGCACCACCCTTTCTTTTTCTTCTTCTTTTTTTTTTTTTTTTGAGATGGAGAGAGACAATCTTAAGCAGGCTCCACGCCCAGCAAAGGGTCTGATTGTGGGGCTGGATCTCACACCCTGAGATCATGACCTGAGCTGAAATCAAGAGTCAGATACTTAACCTACTGAGCCACCCAGGCAACCCATTTTTTGTTTTTTTTTTTTAAGATTTTATTTATTTATTTGACAGAGAAAGAGATCACAAGTAGGCCGAGAGGCAAGCAGAGAGAAAGGGGGGGGAAGCAGGCTCCCTGCTGAGCAGAGAGCCCGATGCGGAGCTGGATCCCAGGACCCTGGGACCACGACCTGAGCCGAAGGCAGAGGCTTAACCCACTGAGCCACCCCGGTGCCCCCCGTTTTGTTTCTTGATCATCTTTTCAGTATCTTCTTTCCTTTAAGCATTTTTTTTTTTAGAGATTTTATTTATTTGAGAGAGAGACAAAGTGAGAGCACAAGTAGGCAGAATGGCCAGCAGAGGGAGAGAGTAAGGTTGCTAGAAAGCCTGAGCTGAAGGCAGACACTTAACTGAGCCACCCAAGTACCCCTAAGCATATTAAATATTCTAATTTTATAGTCTATATTGGATAATTGCAGTATCTGTTATGTTTGAGGGTTTGCTTTTGTGATCTGTTGTTTCTGCTAAACCATGCTGATGATGACTTACTGCTTTCTGATTTTATATTGTAAGCCCATTTCCTTGGAACTTTGTGGGAATTCTGAAGACTACGTTTAAAATATGCTCTGGAGATATGGAGATATTTGGAGGATTTGTTTTCCTTCTGCTAGATGACTGCATACTAAAACTACCAATCTAGTATTCCTTTAATTTTCGACATGGTTATTTTGGTGACAACAGATATTGTGAATTTTCACTCTACTTTGGCAAAAGGAGAATCTGTGGTTAGAATTGTTAGGAAAGACCGCTGCCTCACCAATACAGACTCAAAGCTAAAACTAACAAATTCCCTTTTCTCTGGGAAAGTTTGTTTTGCCCCTAGTTTACCTTATGTCTCTCTCTAAGCACTGCCAATTAAAACCAAAGCTCTGGTTTTAATAAGAACCAAAAAATGCATTTAGTCTCTGCATTTATGATCTGTTTATCTCTTGGGTGAGTATTTTTTTTTTTAACTTTGGTCTGAAGATTTCATTTGCTTTCTTGACAGCTTAAAGCTCTGCTTAAAAAAAAAAAAACTTTTAAAAAAAATATTTTAACCAACATTTTTTTTTTATTTTTTAAAGATTTTATTTATTTATTTGTCAGAGAGAGAGAGAGAGAGAGCCGAGCACAGGCAGACAGAATGGCAGGCAGAGGCAGAGGGAGAAGCAGGCTCCCCGCCGAGCAAGGAGCCCGATGTGGGACTCGATCCCAGGACCCTGGGATCATGACCTGAGCCAAAGGCAGCTGCTTAACCAACTGAGCCACCCAGGCGTCCCTTAACCAACATTTTCAATTGTTTTCCATTAACATCTAATTCATAGTACTTCTTAAAAAAAGAAGTATCGAGGGGCACCTGGGTGGCTCAGTGGGTTAAACCACTGCCTTCGGCTCCGGTCATGATCTCAGGGTCCTGGGATCGAGTCCCACATCAGACTCTCTGCTTAGCAAGGAGCCTGCTTCCCTCTCTCTCTCTCTGCTTGCCTCTCTGTCTACTTGTGATCTCCCTCTGTCAAATAAATAAATAAATAAACCTTAAAAAAAAAAAAGAAGTATCGATATAGTCTCAGTGAAGCTAAATTTAGAGTAATTCCAACAACTGAAGGACAAGTATAACAACAAACAGCAACAAAAACTAACTTTATTCTGCCACCCAGTAATTATGCAATTACTGGCCCCAGTTTCTTCATTTTTAAAGACATAATGCCTAGTCTACCAAAATTCCTTACAGTTTTTATGCACGTTGGGCACCTAACTTTATTTATTTTGGTCATTACTTCCACTCTCTTTCTTATTATTTGTACATACCTCTATTTTATTAAATACTGTAACAGTTTATCTAAATATGTGTTCTAAAGCTGGGCAATGGGCTCAAGGAAGGCAGAAACTAGGTCTTCCTAGTCTATTTCAGCTATTAACACAAACCAGTCAGAGAGCAGATCTTCAATTGTCTACTTGAATGAAAGAGCAGAGGCATGTGTGCCAAAAAAAAAAAAAAGAAAGAATATTTAGCACTTTACTTACTCTTCAGAGGTGCTACAAGATGAAAGCTGACAATCTCTTTTTTTTTTTAATGTGGACTGAGTTTAAAATGGAAGTCTAATGTTGAAGTGCTTCTTGGTTTTTGGTTTCAGAGCTGCTAAAGGCTTTTATAATAATATCAAAACCAATAACAAAATGTCAAATCATGCAGGGGAGCAAAAGCATCTCGGAAAGTATTGCCATCTGAATAATCACAGCAACATCTTAGTTTAGAGATATAAGTTCACAATACCACATCATAACATAATTAATTAGCTCAGGGAGGAAACCAACTAGTTTTCTTATAGCACCAAGCAGCCACCCTCCCATCCCAGGCACTGAGGCATTATTTAAAAAATTTGTGAAGTTGCAATTTTAGAAAGCAACTCATCTTTATATCTGCCACTCTACAGACCATGTGAACAATGCCTGCTGTATAAAAAATATCTTACCAAGGATTTTTATCAGTCAGTATTTAGAATCCACTCAAGGTAAATTAACAGAAAAGTAATTTATTAAAGGATAGTGTCACTGCTATGTCACTATGTCAATGAAAGGGCTGAAAATGGGTACAAAGAATAATGCTGAAGTGGTTTACGAGCAAATCATTATCCCTGCCACCATCAAGAGCTATATAGCAAAATTCAAATCCATTACCACTGCCAGGACCAAAATCACTTCCTCATTATGAACTTAACCTTGAAACCTCCACTTAAAGCTGACCACCTCTGTCACTCCCTCCTACAAAATTGAAAGTTAAGAATACAACCCTCAGAGACGCCTGGGTGGCTCAGTTGGTCAAGCTGCCGCCTTTGGCTCGAGTCATGATCCCAGCGTCCGGGGGATCGAGTCCTGCATTGGGCTCCTTGCTCGGCGGGGAGCCTGCTTCTCTCTCTGCCTCTGCCCACCGCTCTGCCTGCTTGTGCACTCGCAAGCATGCGCACGCGCTCTCTCTTCTCTCTCTCTCTCTGACAAATAAATAAATAAATAAAATCTTAAAAAGAATACAACCCTCATTTCCTTACACTGTATAATTTCAAGCAAAAGTGATCTGCGGGTGTGTCT
Organism: Lontra canadensis; assembly: GCF_010015895.1. Taxonomy (NCBI): domain Eukaryota; kingdom Metazoa; phylum Chordata; class Mammalia; order Carnivora; family Mustelidae; genus Lontra; species Lontra canadensis. The sequence continues at coordinate 4,214,548 of NW_022631053.1, forward strand.
GACTAGTGACTCATTTTTTTTTTTTTTTAAGATTTTATTTATTTGACAGACAGAGATCACAAGTAGGCAGAGAGGCAGGCAGAGAAGAGGAGGAAGCGGGCTCCCTGCTGAACAGAGAGCCTGATGCGGGACTTGACCCCAGGACCCTGGGATCATGACCTGAGCTGAAGGCAGAGGCTTTAACCCACTGAGCCACCCAGGCACCCCTGACTAGTGGCTCTTAATATTATTTAAGATGCATCCATCTAGAAACAAGAGCATTGGCTAGTACATATACAGGAGAGGCCTGACTCACAATATGGGTATTTCTGCAAATATAGAAAGCTACTCAAAAACTGGGGGCTCCAAATATGACAAATATTCACTATAAGAGATTAAGATTAATATTGAAGATAAACAATTGTGCCATATATACTTAATTTATAAATACCCAAATATTGTGGGATTACGATGAAAATTTGCTTTTACTGATGTCCACTACTTTTTAAATTTTTTTAGTTTTTAATTTTATTATTTTTTAAAGATTTTATTTATTTGAGAGAGAGAGAGAGAGAACTCATGTGCAAGTGAAGTACGCATGAGTGGGGGCAGGTGGAGAATCTTGAGAACAATCCATGCTGAGTGCAAGCCCAACACAGGGCTCAAACTCATGACCCTGAGATCATGACCTGAGCTAAAACCAAGAGCCAGATGCTTAATCAACTGAGCCACCCAGGACCCTGAGTTTATTATTTTCATTCCAATGTTGTATTATATTCATACATACAATGTTGTATTAGATTCAGGTATACAACACAGTGATTCAATAATTCTATATATTCTCATTGCTCATCATGCTAAGTATCCCCATCACCTACCTATTTCACCCAAGCTCCCCAACCTCTACCTTTGGTAAATTACCAGTTTGTTCTCTATATTTAGATTAAATAATGAGAACAGAATTTGTGACCATGAACTTTCAATGTTTCATTATGACATCTTTATAATCAGAAGTGTTTAAAAATATTCAAACTCATCATTCCTAGGTTGAGAGCAGAAATTGACAAAAATCAAAGGAAACAAAAATGATAGACTGTCTTACAAGTGATTTTAGGTGTTACTATATTTTCTGTCAGAAATCAGTTACTCCTTTGGAGATCACACATAATTAGTCAAAGCTCAACCTCTATTAAGCTTCCCAATTTAGTCAAATTATTATAATCTCCATCTAGCTAAAGATATAAAGAGTGATGTCCCTATGTGTTTAATACAATTCAAAGAAATTTGCTCCAAAGCAATCAGGTTAGATTTCAAACAGAGTAGAGAATATAAAAACCAAATGCATTTCAGTATAGATGGTGACGGAAAGAGCCCACCTCACTTCAGGGGCAAAAAGAGACTGCGATCATGGGCCAGAGTCAGGAGTGATGGGACTGTTGCTCAGGCAGTGCCAAGAAATTCCTGGTAAGCTCAAGTGTTATCCCACCATACCACAATTAATTTTTGATATTAAGAAAGAAAGCTTGTCCTTCTTTTACTGAAAACTGAGTGCCTGGCAGGGCTGTGTTGGCACAATGGCTGTTATGTGCTTTCTACCCACCTCCTGGAATGCCTGAGCTTCCCACCTCAGAAGGCACCAATGGTTTGCCCATGCAAAGTCCATACCCTAAGCATGTGAGGACAGAGGAAAAAAAAAAAAAAAATCAACTCCGTAACTAAAGGACCAGAGCCCATTTCTGCCAACTTGTTGGGTAACCCAGAAGTCAGACAAGAGCCCCCAAATCACCACTGCCTCTACCACTGAAGTAACAAGATAAAAAATTAGTGACAGCTTGATGCCTTCCTGTGCTGTCTGAAGTCAAGATACAGGACTCTGGCACACAGTACTCCCAAGTATTGCTAATGGGTGTTCCCCTTTGACTAAGACAAGGGGATGCATTATTTCATCAGGTGTCTAATAATAAATCAAGATAATTAATTAGATGCCTTTCAGCAGCATACTATCCATAAATCTGATGTGTCCCTTCCTAAAGGTACCAAGAATAATCAAAGTGTAAAGTCTATGGCATAGAGACAAGCAGGACTCCTGGGAATATATTTTCCACAAGACTAGTTAAGGGTATACACTCTAAAAGCCATTAATGTACACAAGAACACACATATATAAGGATGTATATTGCAGCAATGATTCCATAAGTGAAAGGCTAAAAACAAATATAAACTTCTATCTAAACAGTTAAATAAAATGTAGTATACTTTGTAACAGGAATACTATAAAAGTTAAGGAAAAAAAAGATAGGTCTATATATACTAACAGTGGAAAAAAAATCAAGTTGCAAAATAAGCACTTTGTTTCATCATTTATGTTAACAAACATAAAATCACTGTATAGATAGATACATAAGTATGTAAAAACAGAAAAGGTCTGAAAGGTTACAACACCAACCTTATCAACAACAGAGCTATAAATTACTAAGATACTTACCAAAGAGGGAAAATGTACAAAGAACAAGCAGGAATAGTTAACCACAAAACATCATTTTACCTACTGAACTACGTAATGTCATTTTGACAAGTATAAAAGGAAACTATCAGTTTATTGTTGTAATTCATATAATTTTTCCAAGAGTTAGCAACGTTTATCAATAGCCATAAAAAGATGCATTCTTTTAAACACAGAATTAACCAGGAGTGCCTAGGTGGCTCAGTGAGTTGTGTCTGCCCTTGGTTCAGGGTGGGATCCCTGGGATTATCCCGCATCGGGCTCCCTGCTCAGGGGGGGAGTCTCCTTCTGCCCCTCCCCCAACTTGTATGTGTGCGTACTCTCTCTCAAATAAATAAATAAAATCTTTAAAAAATAAATAATAAAAAATGGAATTACCATATGATCCAGTAATTCCACTACTGGGTATCTACCCAAAGAAAAAGAAAACACTAATCTGAAAGATGTACTCTTATGTTTATTGCAGCATTACTTGCAATAGCCAAGATATGCAAGCAACCCAAGTGTCCATCCATAAATTAATGTTTAAAGAAGATGTGCTATATACACAATAGAATATTACTCAGCCATAAAAAAGTATAAGACCTTACTATCTGTGACAACATGGATGGACCTAGGGAATATAATGCTAAGTGAAATAAGACAAGCAAACAAAGATGAATACCATAAAATTTCACTTGTATGTGAAATTTAAGAAACAAAACAAACAGACAAAAGAAACGAATTCTTTTTTTTTTTAATTTTTATTTATTTATTTATTTTAATTTGTCAGAGAGAGAGAGAGAGAGAGAGAGTGAGCACAGGCAGACAGAGAGGCAGGCAGAGTCAGAGGGAGAAGCAGGCTCCCTGCCGAGCAAGGGGCCCGATGTGGGACTCGATCCCAGGACGCTGGGATCATGACCTGAACCAAAGGCAGCTGCTTAACCAACTGAGCCATCCAGGCGTCCCAAGAAACGAATTCTTAAATACAGAGAACAAACTAGTAGTTGCCGGAGGGAAGGTAGGTGGGAGGACAGGTGAAATGAAGGGGACTAAGAGTACATTTAATGTGATGAGCACGAAGTAATGTTAGAATTGCTGAATTATACCATACATCTGAAACTAACAAATCACTGTATGTTAATAATTCAATTAAAAAACACTGGAAAAAAAATAAACATTCTTTGATCTAGAAATGTACTTGCGAGAGCTACTCAAAATAAAGAGATATACAAAACTATGTAAGTACAAGGATGTTCACCACACTGATTTTGTAATAGTGAAAAATTAGCAACATCTAACTGCTATGGTCTAAATGTTTGTGTACCACCCTCCACCCAAATTCAAATGTTGAAATCCTAAAGCCAATGTGATGGATTTGGAAGGTGGGGCTTTGCGGAAATGCTAAGTCAGAAGACTGAAGCCCTCATGAATGAGTTAGTGCTCTTCTAAAAGAGATCCCAGTCCCTAGCCCTTTCCACCATTGAAGACATTGGCAAAAAGGCACTATGAACCAGAAAGCCGTTACCAACTACCAAATCTGCTGGCTCCATAATCCTGGACTTGCCAGAATTAAATTTCTGAGTTTATACGCTACCTGGTCCGTGATATTGTTTGAGTAGCCTAAGTGGACTAAGACACCAACCACAGAGGATTTTTCAGTAACTATAGTCCAGCCATATAAAGACTATCCCAGAGCCTTAAAAGAAGACTGTATATAAAACTGGTGAAATCTGAGTAAGTTCTGTGGGTTGTACCAACATCAATCTGCTAGTCTTTTATAACATACTACAGTTATGGCAAGGTGTTACTACTGTGGGAAACTGGGCAAGAAGGTACATGACACCACCCTGTATATTTTTTTTGGCAACTTGTGAATCCATAATATTTCAAAATAAAATTTGTATAAATGGGGGAAAATACTGTAGAAGGCATTGAAAGTATTCATGGAAATCTGGGAAAAAAGCAAGTTGCTACCTTATTAGAAATTATGAATTTTGTGAAATAATGCACAAGCAGAAAAAAGACTGGAGAGACTATCAAAAATCAGTTTATGACTGGTTATCTCAGAGCAGTAGCATCTTTATTTTCATTTTTATACTTTTATTTTCATACAATTAACATCAATTGCATTTACGAACATTTAAGATCCAAATTAAAAGACCTATCGGGGCACCTGGGTGGCTCAGTGGGTTAAAGCCTCTGCCTTCGGCTCAGGTCATGGTCTCAAGAGTCCTGGGATCGAGCCCCGCATTGGGCTCTCTGCTCGGCGGGGAGCCTGCTTCCCCCCTCTCTCTGCCTGCCTCTATGCCTATGTGTCATCTCGCTCTCTCTGTCAAATAAATAAAATCTTTAAAAGAAATAAATAAAAATAAAAGACCTATCAACTGGGAAAATCATTCCAGGCAAGTGACACAAAAGACTACCATCTTTTAAGCACAAACAAGCAAAAAGTCAATTCTCAGTTAATAAACATAGAGAAATGTTCGATCACACTAGTCACTGAAGAAATGCAAAATAAATTATATCATTTTAACCAAATGGTAAACTTTTACAAATTAGAATGCTGGATGCGGACAAAGACGCAGTAAACTGGACAACAGTAAAAACTGTCCTAACACTTTTGGAAAGCAATCTGTCAATACTGATGTTGATATGAGTTACTTTTCAAATGTTCACTCTTTGACCTACTGCAGTGAACTTTAACCTAAAAGCTTTATACAAGAGTGTCCTATATTGAATTGCTCCACATAAAGAAAATTTGGAAACCGAAACGCCCAAAAAAAAAAGTTGTTTTTCTTTGACAAATAGTCTTTAAAATGACACATTAATGAATCTGACAAGACAGTTTAACTACAACAAAGGCTTATCTTCCTCATTTAAATTCTCAATTACCATGTTTGATTCATTTGTTTAGGATTTAGTAATGAATTCCATCAAAATCCTTATCTCTTCCACAGTACTAGAAGTAAGCCCCTAAGGCTACAGTTACATAAAACATGTTAAAGGATGTAAACTGTCCAAGTGCACTCTAAAACTCTCTGCCAAAACCACCACAAAAATATCCAAACTGTCAGTCCACAAAACTGAGAGATCAATCACCACCTCTATCTAAGCAATAGATGTCATCACCAAATAGGCCAAAAGCAGTCTTTATTATTGGTCCATTTTATGCCAGTTTCTATGTGGGGAGTGAATAAATGAAAGGAAAAAAGAAAGATCAAATTCTTGGCAAAACGATACCCTCCGGTCATTAAAGACAGCAGTTTTAAGGTAACAGAACAGAGTCAGGAAAAAGTCATCATGAATATGGTGAAACTATCTCTTCAGTCATATCCAACCATTTGTTTTACTTACCTATTTACAATCAGAAATAGACATCCCAAGCCACTTAACCCTACAAATGCTGAAAAACAAAGTGTATAGATTGATTAAAGTTATTTGCCTCATGGCAAATCAATCATCCAGGTTTAATTTTTCCATCTCCAATATTGAGAGAACCACCAAATTACAAGTAATTATTATTAAAAAAAAAAAAAGACACAAAACAAACACCTGTCATTTCATCTAGGATAAAACTTTAGGGTTCTGGGGCGCCTGGGTGGCTCAGTGGGTTAAGCCGCTGCCTTCGGCTCAGGTCATGATCTCAGGGTCCTGGGATCGAGTCCCGCATCGGGCTCTCTGCTCAGCGGGGAGCCTGCTTCTCTCTCTCTCTCTGCCTGCCTCTCTGTCTACTTGTGATCTCTCTCTGTCAAATAAATAAATAAAATCTTAAAAAAAAAAAAAAAACTTTAGGGTTCTACTAGACCATGCTTACGGGTATTTCATGGACAACAAAAATGAAAATTAAACTGGGAAATTTTCACCATTCTGACAGAGAAGAATAACACCTAACATTTATGGAACGCTTAATTCACCTTCATAACAACTTCAGTTAAATACGACCATCATCCATATTCTGCAGATAAGAAAAATGTTACTTTAGGGGAGCCTGGCTGGCACGGTTGGTGGAGCATGTGCTGATCTTGGGATTGTTGAGTTCCAGCCACGATGGGTGTAGAGATTACCTAAAATCTTAAGCCCCGCCCCCCCAAAAAAGTTACTTACCCCAAGGTCATGTGCCCAATGTTGCAAAACTAATAAGGCAGAGGCAGGATTTGAATCTAGGCAGAAGGAACGGTCTGCCGATACATTTTTACAGTGGTTCTTAACCACTACACTACAGTTACCTTAGAAAAAAGTTTTAAGACAACTAGTTATTTTTAAAAATATATAAAAGACAACCAGTTATATGCCATTTAAGGAATACTATAAATCTCCTCACCAAGCCAAATGGTCCCTGGCTCAGTTCTGTCCAGAGTGACTAATAATCCAGAAAAAAAATGGATATGCCACCAGATAACTAGGGTCCTCAGAGCAGAAGTCAATTCAGCTCTGCACTGATTTCTATCTCAGGGCCAAAGTAGTTTTCTATCCTAGGGCCATAGTTAATTTTCAATTAAATAAAAAAGATAATATTCATGGCAGTTTAGCAATAAAATTACCCTCTATCACAAGCACTTATCTTTAGCTGAGTTATTTTGTCAGCAAGCTCCACAACGGCAATGACCTTATGTATGGTTTACTGCTCCCTAGCACCTTGAATAGGGACTGGCACACAGGAGGCCACCAAATAACATTTGTTAAATGAATCAAGGAATGAACAAATGCTTTATGAGTGTTTCTCAGGCTTTACTGTGCATAAGAATCATCTAGGGATCTTGCTAAAATGCAGATTCTGATTCAGCAGTTCAGGGACAGGGGCTGAGACTAAGAAGCCCTTGGGTAACTAAGTTTGCTGCTGGTCTATGGCTCACACTTTTCAGTAGCAAGGTAATTGGACCCCCGAGGTCATTTCCCCCAATCTCTTCAAGGAGTCAAGAATCAGGATTCACTTACTCTCTACGTAAGAAAACCTGAAGTTTATTCGTCAATAAAGCTATTACTACCGATCCTCTGATATCAGAAGGAAAGACTTATCTCCCCAAATTGTCACTATACCTCAGTCAGATGGCATCTATTAACTGTTCAAAAACAAAACAGGCTTCCATAGACTAGTGGCTTAGCTTTTTTTTGGCGGGGGGGCAGCATCAAAGATTACTCTGAAAATATAATCAGAACTACAGAGTTCTCCCCAAAAAGTTCTATAGGAGATTCATGGACCCCCTTATTAAGACCAAGATCTTGTATTTACCATTTAAATAATTTAAATAGTCCTCAACATACTGAGTCATTTTACTCCAAACTGTCATCTGATAAAACCAACAGCTAACCATACAAATCAAATTTTTTTTAAAATTCCAATATTAAATATGATCAACATTAAATAAATATTAAATACAATCAATATTAAATACAAAAATAATCCTTTTCAGAAATGTGTATAGTCAAGTCAGCAGTTATTTTCAAATAAAAATGACCAGAAAACTAAGATGAGACTTATCTTTCCCCAGTGTATATGAAAGCTGCAGCTCACGTGTAGTGCTTATTATGCACCAAATACTACTTGAAGTACTTTACGTTAACTGTCAATCTTCTTAACAACCTTATGTGACCTATTAATACTATCCTCAAGTTATTAGTATTATCCTCAATTTATACATAAGAAAATTGAGAAAGAGGCGAAACAACTTGCTACAGGTCATACAAATAGAAAGAGGCTGAGCCTGAACAGTAGCCTTGTACTTGTTTTTAACCACGCTTTTGTGCAACCCTGTATATAAATGTATCTTATAATTATTACTCTTATCACTGCCCCCATTTTTCTCCTTCACCTAACTCAAAAGGCTAGAATAATCCCACATATCTTTTACCTTGCTTTACTGCAAACTTTTGTAAATCCTACAAATTTAATTTCTCATAGCTAATTCAACAACAAATATTTTAGTACCAACTTATGTGCACTGTTAGTGATATGGGGAAAAGTACTGCCAGTAAGCATACAGTCTCTTCTAAAGAATTAAAAATAATCATACAAATCAGGATATTTTTTTTTAAAGATTTTACTTATTTGACAGACAGAGATCACAAGCAGACAGAGAGGCAGGCAGAGAGAGAGAGGGAAGCAGGCTCCCCGATGAGCAGAGAGCCCAATGCGGGACTCGATCCCAGGACCCTGAGATCATGACCCGAGCCGAAGGCAGCGGCTTAACCCACTGAGCCACCCAGGCACCCAAATCAGGATATTTTTGAACATGAAACAGGATGGGACATCTATTCCAAAAAATAGGTGTACACTGTAACTATCTAGGACAAAATGGGAGGAATGATCACACTAACCTATTTCGCAGTTTGCAGTATCTAGTGCCATGAAGTACTGGCCACCTATGTACAACACAAACCCTGGATTACTCCTGAATTTCTGTTTTGACACAGAAAAGCTTTTCTCTTCCCTCAATAGTATATAAACTAAACAAAACTTAACTTTTCATCCTTGGAGTCTGGCTTTAAGTCTACAGTTCATTCTCTACCCCTAGTAATATTCATCTAAAGTATTCCTCTGGAAGGGAACGAAGGGAAGCGAGAAGGAAGGAAAGGAAGGAAGCGAAGGAGGGAAGGATGAAAGATCCAATGAACTCCTCTGTCTTTGGTTTAGAGTCAGTCATTTATAAATACAGAGATATTTTCTGAACCAAAGTTTGGCTCAAATGTTTGGGTCTATTACAAGAAACAGACAAGAGAAGACACATGAGTACGTGATACTCAAGTTTCTTTTTCTTACATATACCTATACTTGCATATTAGAAAAAATTTTCTTCACAAAAGAGGAAATATAAATCATCTACTTGCATCTTGTCATTTGTATTCCTTTAAATCTTGTATATAAATATGTCTGTATTTGAACACACTGCAATCTTCATTCCTGTTTTGTAAGTTTTATTTGCCCAATTAAAAGTATACTCTTCAGCTATAAAAATTTTAAAATAAGGTAATTATCCAGTTTGGCTTATTCAGAATCAGGGTTAATTAGTAACAAGACTCAGATTAGAACTCGAAAAGGCATACTTCTCTCTTTTTTTGAAAGGTATTTATCTCTTAAATCAGTGCTGTCTCACAGCAGTTTTTGCAATTACCAGTGCCATTATGATGTAGTTTTAATAATTTTTCCAAAAATGTTCAACAAATCATAAGGCATAAAGTAATAATTTTGGAAAGTTACTATTTATATACTGGAGAATTTACAACACAAAAGAGTTGCTATGATGATCAAATGATAGTTGTCAGCTAAGCTCTTCGCTAGACTATGTTAAAATGCTCAATACATAAACATCATAAACAGCATTAACATCATGAACACAAACTTTGTCAAAAGAAATTATTATTGCCAAATTACAGATAGGAACTTGACGTTCCAAAAAGCTGTCAATTGTCTAAAGTCATACAACTAACATTTGAACCCAGGATTCCAAAATCCTTGCAGAAAATTACAGTGCATAATGCAAAAGTTTATTATGTTATCAAGACTGGAAACCTTCCTCAAGAACTAAACATTAAAGAAAACAAAATTTAAGCAAAATATAGAATATAGGAACAATAAAGTAAAATGCTATGAACACCATCAGAGCTGAAGAGTCATTTTCCATTTTCACTTAAGGACTTCAGAGAGGTTTAAAATTTTTTAATGACTTCACAGGATTATAGTTTCTCAACTTCCTCTACTTTCCACTCCTCTGCAATATAGACTCAGACCCCAATTCAACTACAGGGTCAAAAATCTCTTCTTAAGCTTCCAGGTAGGAAACCAAAATTACAGATTTGAAGTGTTCATGACTACTGTCAAGGATCATTTCCATTAGCTGGGAAGTAATATGGAAGTAATACGGAGCTGGCTGACAACAAACCCAAACTGATACAAAATAACTGAATATCAATATTCCTAGCTTCTGGTTTTTCAGAAAACTGTAAACCAGTTCACTGTAATTTGAAGCACCAAAAGGTACTTTTACATCTTTACGTTCATTTCTAAGCATTTTATTCTTCTTTTCACATTTAAAAGATAATTCCTACTTCATTCTCAGTCCATTGTATCTGAAAGTATTTCTACTTGAAAATATTTTTATTCATTTTTAAGTTCTGCATCTACCTCCAATAAATATTCCAAAATCAAATTGCTCAGAAACCACTATTCACTTATTTATAATTTCTCTTGGCAATCATTTCACAATTTGTTTAGGCACTTTCTTCTTCTAAGTCATTTAAAAAAAAAATCATAGTCAGTGGCATCTAATAACTTTTTATAAATAAATTATTTAAATTAATGGGAAAAACCAGTACTGTATTTGGAGTTAAAGGCACGATGTTATGATTACTACAATATAAAATAAATGATTTCAGATTCTAAGCTTCATCTAAAATTTAAAATGTTATTACCTAAAAAAGCAGAACACTTTAGAAGTCAGATAAATTACTTCAAAAATTATGTAAGAGCTGGGGAAACAAGGGAATGGGCAGTTACTGTTTAATGCATATCATACAGTTTCAGTTTTGCAAGATGAAGAGTTCTGGATGTGAATAGTGGTGACACTGCAAAACAATGTAAAAGTACTTAATAACCCTGAACTATACACTTAAAATTGGTTAAGATCATTAAATTTTATGTTATCTGTATTTTAAATAATTAAAGGTTTAAAAGTCATCTAAGAGTTATTATAGAGTGCATAAAAGTCATTTTTACCTAAATAAGTAGTTACAGCTATTCATTTTCAGGGAAAAACTCTAGAGACAGAAACCCAATTAAAACATGGCCAAACAACTAAAGCAGACATAACTACTAAAAATATTAAAGGGGGGAAATGATCTGAAAAAACAAACAAAAATGCTAGTAATCACAAAAAATCATTAAAAAAAAAAGTGTAAGCTGTTATTTAAGTAATTTGTTAGTAGAAAGCACAATGCTGTTTTGAACTTACAGAATGTGTTTTAAGGGAATTTATGTTGGTACATGTCTGACAACTTTGTGAATTATCCAAACATTTTTCCCTCTTCACAGAGAGCCAGATATTGTATATGTCCCCTTCAAAACAGTGAGAAAAAAAACCCAATAAACTACTTAAATCAATAGAGCCCTTTGTCTGCAAGACTAAGTTAAAAAAGTTACATCTCACTATTACTTAAAATAGGATTCCCTGTCTGCCTGTAGCTTCCTATTGCAGTATAGCTAGGTAGCAGAGTTCTAATTCCAACTTTAATATTCACTAGCTGTGGGGAAGTTTCTTAAATTCTATGCTGTAGTTTATCTCTAAAATGGAGATAATAATTCTACCTATCTCACAGATAGGATTGAGTAGATGTATATATATGAACACATGAAAAAACTCTGTGTGTTTTGTACTTACTATACAAAAATGCTTCACACACAGTAAGTACAATATACAGGTATACCACTATTATTATAGCACCATTACCGTTACTATTATCTGTCCCATTCATTCCAGTTATAAACGAAAAGCTAGGGTCTTACCAGAAAAACACACACAAGTAAAAGATTTTGAATACAACTACAAAGGGCTCAGATTCCAGATTAGAGAAGCCCAACCAAAGATGATCCGCAAGCAACTTGGTTTATAGAAAAGTGGTTCTTAACCTTGTGCCATGGACTTCTTTAGCAGTACAAGTAATCTACAGATCTCTTCTCAGAATGTTTTTAAAATGCACAGGGGGCGTCTAGGTGGCTCAGCCGGTTAAGCAACTGCCTTCAGCTCAGGTCAAGATCCCAGAGTCCTGGGACTGAGCCCCAGATAGGCCTCCCTGCTCAACAGAGAGCCTGCTTCTCCCTCTCCCTCTGATGCTCCTTCTGCTTCTGCTCTCATTTGCACTCTCTAGCAAATAAATAAATAGATTTTTATTAAAAGCCTGTAATATGTGAAAATATTTCTCTTGTTGAATCCATTGCAATTTCAAGAATTTTCAGTTCTCTTCAATTCTAGATTTTAATTAGAAGCTAGTCAAAATAAACAGGGAAATTTTTTTCCCTCAATGAAGTTCACAGACTTCCTCAATTCTAACCAGAAACCCAGATTAAGAATCCTTGGCTTAGGGGAAAGTACAAAATAAGTTCTGGAGCCAGAGACCTGTGTTGTAGACGCAAGACTTCAGACTTTAGCCACCACATTATTTGCACCTGAGTGACCTCAGGCATCAAACTGAGCTGTGGTTCACTCATTTAGAGTAATTTCTAAATCCTACAGGTTATTCCTATAGTTTTAAGGATCAAATATTAGTTAACAAAATGCCACATGACCAGTGTGTGGTTGTTTTTTTTTTTTTTTAACTGCTTTTAATACCATATATTTGGCTCCAAACACGTAGTCAGATTGTTAATTTTCAGTAACTCATTATAGGAGAAAAGTTAAAATATACTGATTCACAAAGAAAATGATTAGTGGAAATATTAACAGTTTAATAAGAGCCATGATTTGGCACTAGAATAACCTATATCTAGTGCCTTTCTGCTCAGTATCTATCTGCTCAGCAGGGAGCCTGCTTCCTCCTCTCTCTCTGCCTGCCTCTCTGCCTACTTGTGATCTCTGTCAGATAAATAAATAAAATATTAAAAAAAAAAGAAAATGTTAACAATTCCACTACTTTACTTCTAAGTTCCTTAACCTCTTCCGCTCAGTTTTCTCATCTGTAAAACATTGCAATGTTGTTTCACAAACCAGAGAGGATCTAGCTTAAACACTCAATAAATGGAGCGATTATTAAAGTTCACATTTTAACAAAGCCAAAGGAAATCAACTGGGAACTCAAAAGTTTATTTTGGAATTCATGTTAATATAAATAAAATTTCACATTCTCTTGCCCAGCAAAACACATACACACTTAAAACCTGAAGCATTTGCATGGCATAACGTTCCTAATACAAACTGGCACTGTTTAAAATCGTATCTGATTTCTTATCCTGCCGAAAAAAACCTACAATGAAGATAAAAAATGGTAAACAGAATGGGCTCAGTAATCTCAAATCTCTTCATGATTTACTTGGGAGTGTTCCAAGTGAATGTTTATTACCAATGCCGGACATACTCTAAGGTAGCTGCGTCTCTTTAAAACCCAATTTAAAGATCTCAAATTTATCAGCTACACAGTCGGTTAGATTAAAAAAAAAATTAAAAGCATGAATTTACTTTATGTCGGAATATTACGGAGTAAAATCCATCACCCCCTCCGAGAGAGTGAAAAAACAGCCATAGACTGGCCCTGGCTTCTCGATCCATTATACAACCTGTAAATTCCTTCCCTCATTGAAAAGATTCTTTTTATGGGCATAGTTAACAAGTGCCAAGTTGCGAAGTTGCAGCTTTGCTGGTTTGACGTTTTCACAATGCAAGAACAATATGATCTGGAATCTACTCAAAGCATTAGCCAGGCAGTCAGCTGATGCTCACTGCACACAAGAGAAATAAGAGAAATTAAACCTCGTATTTCTCTAAATCAGGTATCCACTACCTTTAAAACTGAAATAGGCCAGCAGCGGGCGTCCCAGTTAAAATAAAAGTATTTCTATTGTTAAATAACATTAAAAAAAAAAAAGCCGGCTTTCCTCGGACTAGGTTTCTCTCATTCTTGGAATTTTCCTCCTATAAGGGCTTTTATGCGTCCATAAAGCCAAACCCTCATCGCGGAGCCACTGCCAGAGTAACTTTTACAAAAGGTCAAAGCGGTGCCTTTCAAGGCTTCCAAAGCCTACTGGCGTCTCCTCCGTTCACAGTAATTCGCTTTCCACCCACAGAACGTTCCAGAGACTTACGGACGGGGATCAAACAAAATTTGGTGGGGGCTGCTAAAAAGCAGCTTTCAACTTTCTCTTCAACATACTTATACCCAATTTCACCTTCCTCCCTCCGCGGCCCCACATGTTGCTTGCTTCCCTCCCAGAGGGCCGCGCGAGACCTCACTTCTCCACCACCCCCCACCCCCGCCAACGCGCCCACCTGATTACCCTTTTCTCCGTAGACTCCGCCCCCGTCCTGCTGCCCTCCCCCACACCCCGGCCTGTTTGCCTCCTCTAGGAGGTCCATATGGGACACTTTCCCCTTCCTCTGATTCTCACCTCATACCAGACAAGCCTGGATTCTCCACCTTCAATTCTCCCCCACTACGGCCCTCACTACCCAGAGCTTCCTAAAGTGTTGCGAGAGCGCAGAGTGGAGCCGCAGGCCTGCACGGCCCAGGTGCTGTGTCAGCCTATCTGCCGGTTCCGCGGCGTGTACGGCCTGGAAAGTCACATGGCGGTGGAACCGGCCGGTGCCTCCGCACTCCTGCTCTCCTCACAGCAGGACGACATTACCAAGTCCACTCACCTCCACGAAGAGCAACATGTCTTCCTCCGCTCGGCCCAGTCGTTCTCGCCGCCGCGACTCCAACGGGCTTACAGGCCCGAGCCCCAAACGCTAGGATAAGGACACTCGCCTGGCCCCTCCACCCGGCAGTGGACCCGGCTCCTCCCCCGCCGTCAGCCGCTGCGGCCTGACCCGCCCAGTCCCACCTCCCTTGAAAGAGCAACCGCTTCCGGTTCCAGAGAAAAATTGCTTCCGGGAGAAGAGAAACCCCTCGGCGCGCTCAACTTTCACGCTACCTTTTCCAGCGGCAGCATGGGAGGTACTATCGTCAGTCGTGGGGGGAGGGAAGCGATCAGAGGAAAGCACCATTCTGTACCACGGGGGTGTGTACAGATCTTATTGACGCATTTTATCCCTCGTCAAGCGGAGGGATACCGCTACTGTAACTACGCAGTTTTCGTAGTTCAAAATCTAGATCTGATGAAAAGCCGAGCTTGTGTGGAGTGTACTGGCAGACGCCCAATCCTTCCGAAAAGAAGGTGGCTCGAAGAAAAAAAGTAGGGGAAAAAAAAGAAAAAAGCAGCAGTAATAGTAAATATATTAATAGCAGCTGCTGTGTATGAAATGCTTAGTATGTGCCTTACTATGTGCCTGGCATTATTCTAAGTATTTTATGAGAATTAATCTTTTAAAAACCTTATACAATAGATAGTATCCCCATTTTACAGTTGAAGGAACCCTCTCAGAGAGCGGGTTTCCCTTAGAAACGCCTTTAAAGAACTTTGCTCTATGTTCAGGTAGATCAGGTAGATCAGGTAGCCACATCCATGCTACTTAATACTTAGTATGGAAAGCCTCTTCACTGATGTTCTGTCACTGTCACTTCAAATGAAGTACAATAAAAATTTTTTTTTTAAATGGTCTTTATACTTTTCTTTTAGATGATCCAAATTCTTTATTATCTTCAGGAATACCTAGTAAGCTTTATTCTTCCCTATCAATCCCACTTCTGTATCTTAGGTCCGACACTTAATCTTTTGAAATAATTATGTCTTGATCTTTTCCACTGATTTTTCCCATGCTATTATTTAAAAAATCTTTCTAAATTAAAGGTTTCATTTTCACCAAACTGTTGTTTTCAAGACTTACCATTCCGATCCCATGTAATCTCCCTTACTTTATCTCTAATGAATCTACTCACTTTTTCACTTGAATACCAAAGTAGTTTCTCCATCGAATTCCGTATTTTTGTATTCCATCCTCTCCCAAATCTGATCCACAGTAAACTAAGCATTATTTCATCTCAATTAAACCAATCTTAACTTTCCCCTGAAAGATAAACTCAACACTCACCTCCAAAGCCATGGCTCAAGGTGTCTTCACTATCTGGAATGCCTTCATTTGTCAATCAACCTTCTCTCGCCATAGGGTTTTCCCAAAGACAATGCTCCCCACAGATTTCTTCTTCATGTCCCTTATTATCCCTTGAATATTCTGTCTTAAATTATTTTCTTTTTCTTTTTCGTTTTTTACTTTCTTCACCGGTATCGTATATTCTTCACATTCTAGGATAATGGTGGCCACATAGTAGTATCTCTCAACAAGTGCTTACCAAATTGAAAGGGAAGGAGGGAGCTTTTAAATTTTGCTTTAAAAAGCCTTCACTTCCAGTTGCTGATGAGGTCCATGCTGCATAAAAAATATGAGAGAGGGAGAGAGCACAATAATGCTAAATTAGTTTAGTTGACAAGCATGTAGGCTGCTTTATGAATGCCTACTGGGATAAGCAATGTAAAAAAAAAATCAAGAGAAATGAAAGTTATTTAAGGATCTCACAATCTAATATCAACAAAGTACTTAACGAATTAATTGATAAGTTCAAGAAATGCTGGATAATGATGAATATTTTAGTCAAACTTAAACATTTACCAAAATACTTATTTGCAGTCCTTTCAGAAACATTTTTAACTTCCTTGAATGGACTTAAATGTGACTTAAAGGAAAGGAGGGAGTAATTTTTGTGACTGGGTGTTAGGGGAGGCAATCTAACAATAAAAGAAAGTATTCTGGGGCTTAGAAAGTTTCCATAGAATTGAGTCTGAAATGATAATAAATATCCAAATTTTAGAAAATTTCTGAGGAGGAACTGAGGAAGAATATGTCAAATGTTTAAAACAAACAAACAAAATCCCTAAAACACAGCCTCTGGTTTTGAGAAGTTCACCAACTAATGGACAGAGACAAATAATAGTTACATTCCAAAGAGATAAGTACTATAATAGAAAGTTTACAAAGTATTTGGGAACACAGAGGAGGGGGTAACTTAGACAATGGGATATTAGAAGGGGGAATATTTGCTCTCTTTATATTGATTCATTTCTTAAAAGACAACTACTTTATGTTTCCCTGTCTCCCATTCTCTGAAGGACTGAAATATGTAAATTGTTTAACTTTACAAGTTGATAGCAAGGACGCAACCTAGGACAAAATTTACAATAAGAATTCAACATACAAAGTTCTTGTAGAGAAATTAAATTATATATCCATAATTTGTATAAAGTCTAAGATCTATAAAATGATATATAGTTTATGAATATTTCCACCTGTAGTAAAACTATATAAGCAGAGACTAGTCATAAGTACATCAAATTCATGACTGTCAATGTCTCTGTAAAGGGACAGAGGGGGAGGAAGGAGTCTAGGGAGAATACCAAAAGGGACTCCCAACTTTATCTCTAATGCTTTATTTAAAAATTTCTGAAGCAGGGGTGCGTGGGTGGCCCAGTCGGTTAAATGACTGCCTTTGGATCGGGTCATGATCCTGGGATCCTGGGATCCTGGGATTAAGCCCTACAGGGGGTGTCCCTGCTTACTGGGGAGTCAGCACTTCCCTCTCTCTCTGACCCTCCCCCCTGCTCATGCTCTCTCTTTCAAATGAATACATTTAAAAAAAAATCTTAAAAAAATTTTCTGAAGCAAATACAACAAAATGTTAATATTTGTTCATTCTATATGATAGGCACATGGCTATTTGTTATATTTATTTCTGTACTGTTTCATATTTTTTTAATAAATAAAAAAGCTACACAGCTAACAAAACTACCCTGTCTTTTAATTACTCCTTTGTCCTAAATCCTTTCACCTCCTCTGCTATCAAAGGAGCTGCCCAGAGTACTCCTCTCAGTTACAAAGCAGCGTCCAATGCTCTTTTCATTTTCTCCGGCCAGCTATGGAATTTCAGAAACTTCTTCAGTCACATTCCTTGGAAAAATGAATAACTAGGCAGTGCAGAGAGTATGACCTTCAGCCAAATAATAGCTTCCAAATTATTACATGTCTAGGACAAGCTGAGGGGCAGCTGAGGATGTTGTAACACAACTAGTCCACTACAGGTTTAAAAATTCTTAAGCAAAACCTCAGGAAGAGAGAAGAATCAGGAGTTACATTTGATATACTGGATCTTGAATTCTAACACCTAGATTTTACGCTTATTTAAGCAAGGGTATATCTTCTATTTCCTTTAGTGTTCTGTTCCAGTTGTCTTTTCCTACCCTCCCTCCCCCCTACCATGACAGCATATAGATAGAATGCCTAGTTCTCCGCATATAGTAAGCACTCTAGAAATGTTTGAGTCATTGATGTCATGATGGATTTACTATGACATCACCAGGACTGGAATACCATGGTTAGCAACAAATTAGGGTAAACCACAACCTGTGGGAGCAGGAAAGACCTAGCTTCCTCGTGGACACCTTTATTAGCATTTGCCTATATTTGGTGAAAAAAGAAGAAATAAAAGAAAATCACTAACTTTTCAAAGTATTTATCAAAATGCAAAGTGGGATAGACAGCGACTCTGAACCAGAAAAAGAAGTTATGGATTCCACCATCATGTCCAGAAAATCCCTTTACAAATCAGGGGTCCCTCAGCTAGAGATCCCATTTGCAGTACAGAATGTCATCTCTAGGATTGAGCAAGCACAGCTTCATCGAGCCAGAGAGGTAGGTCATAAATGAGAAGTTTACAGATTACAACTGTTTTTTAACTTTCAATGATAAGCTGCATTTTTTAACTCATTTTATTTTCATGATCTTTGACTATGTTTGAGGTAACTTTGATTTCAAATGACAATTTCACCTGACTCTCTGCATAACATGCTCCAATTTTGTTAGTCTCTTTTACTTTCCTATGAGAATTAATTACAACTTTTGAGAAATAAATTGCATGTGCTATTGAGTGATTGGGATAGAAAGAAAAAAATCTGTAGCAAATATTGATTTATAATTTCAGTCAGTAGTTTTCCTTTGTTCTCAACTAAACTTTTGTCAAATAACTGTTAGCAAGAAGAAATATAGTTTGGCTTGAATTCCAGCTCATGGAAGGGGGATTTATTGGAAGGTAGAAACCCAACGACAATTAACAGAAGGTTCATATAACAATCCAATAAACCTCAAACAACTAAGGTTATACTACATTCTATTCTCTCAAACAGAATACAACAAATTCAGTCGGTTTGAAATAAATTAATTTAAGTTTTTTCCTATGTTTAAGGAGTGTTAAATATTTGTACTTTCTCATTCTCTGAATAAACGTACTCCTCCAACTCCCCACAACTAACAACAATAACCTGGTGTTTGCTTTTAACACCTTTACTGAGGTATAATTGACACATAATAAGCTGTATATATATTTTTTTTTAACTTTTTTTTAAAAGATTTTATTTATTTGACAGACAGGGATCACAAGCAGGCAGAGAGGCAGGCAGAGAGAGAGAGGGGGAAGCAGGCGCCCCGCCGAGCAAAGAGCCCAACGCGGGGCTAGACCCCAGGACCCCAAGATCATGACCCGAGCCGAAGGTGGAGGCCCAACCCACCGAGCCACCCAGGCTCCCCAGCTGTATATATTTTTAAGTATATAAGTTTTGATATATATAAACACCTGTGAAAACCTCATCACAATCAACATAATGAACTTATCCATCACCCCATAAAGTTTCCTTATGCTCAGTTACAATTCCTCCCACATACCCTTCCCAACCCCCTCGGACCACTATCTCTAGGCAACTGCCAATCTGCTTTTGGTCTCTACAGATTATTTTGCATTTTAAAAGAGTTTTATAAGTGGAATCATATAGCATCTACTTATTCTCAAATAAATAAAATCTTTTTTGTTTCTCTTAATTGATGTTTGATATTTTTATTAACATATAATGTATTATTTATAATTATATGTAATATTATTATAATTAAAATTATTATATATATAATTATTATAATCATCAGGCTTACACAATTCACAGCACTCACCATAGCACATATCCTCCCCAATGTTCATAACCCAACCACCCTATCCCTACTCCCCACCAGCCAGCAACCCTCAGTTTGTTTCCTGAGATTGAGAGTCTCTCATGGTTTGTCTCCTGCCTGATCCCATCTTGTTTCATTTTTTCCCTCCCTACCTCCCAGGACCCCTGGCCCTGTGTCTCAAATTCCTCATATCAGAGAGATCATACGATAATTGTCTTTCTCTGATTGACTTATTTCGCTTAGCATAATACCCTCTAGTTCCATCCACATTATTGCAAATGGCAGATTTTGTTTCTTTTGATAGCAGCATAGTATTCCATTGTATATATATACCACATCTTCTTTAACCATTCATCTGTTGATGGACATCTAGGTTCTTTCCATAGTTTGGCTGTTGTGGACATTGCTGCTATAAACATTTGGGTGCATGTGCCCCTTCAGATCACTACTCAAATAAATAAAATCTTAAAAAGATTATCTCACTCTCTCTCCCTCTGCCCCCTCCCTCTCTAAAAAAATGAAATTGCTATGGATAGCTGTACATTTATTCATGACTTATAGACATATGCTTTCATTTCTTTGGGATAAATACTTAGGTTGGAATGGCTGGGTCACATGGTATATAAATGTTCAATTTAAAACAAGACTACCAAACTTTTACAAAGTGGTTATATGTATGTTGGCCATCTGGATGTCTTCTTTGGGAAAATGTCTACTCGTGTCTTCTGCCCATTTTTAAACTGGATTATTTGTTTTTTGGGTGTTGAGTTTTATACGTTCTTTATATATTTTGGATACTAAACTTTATCAGATATGTCATTTGCAAATATCTTCTTCCATTCTGTAGGTTGCCTTTTAGTTGTTTTTTTTTTATTGTTTACTTTGCTGTACAGAAGGTTTTGATTTTGATAAAGTCCCAATATCTTACTTTTGTTTTTGTTTCCCTTAGTTTAGAAGACCAATGTCAAAGTACTAGCTATGTGTTCTCCTCTGGGATTTTAATGGATTTCTGCTTCACATTTAGGTCTTTCATCCATTTTGAATTTATTTTTGCATATGGTATATGAAAGGGGTCTGGTTTCATTCCTTCGCATGTTGCTGTCCAGTTTTCCCAACACCATTTGTGGAAGAGACTATCTTTTTTCCATTGGATATTCTTCCCTGCTTTGTCAAAGATTAGTTGACCATATAGTTGTGGTTCATTTTGGGGTTTTCTATTCTGTTCCATTGAACAATGTGTCTATTTTGTGCCAATACCATCATCAGGGAAATACAAATGAAAAATACAATGACATATCACCTCACATCAGTCAGAATGGCTAAAATTAAGAACACAGGAAACAACAGGTATTGGTGAGGATGCCAAGAAAGAGGAACCCTCTTACACTGCTGATGGGAATGCAAACTGGTGCACCAACTCTGGAAAATAGTATGGGGATTCCTCAAAAGTTAAAAATTGAACTATCCTATGCGCTACTAGGTATTTATCCAAAGGATACAAAAGCACGGATTTGAAGGGATACATGCATCCCTATATTATCAACAATAGCCAAATCAGAAAAGGCCCAAATGTCCATCAACTAATGAATAGATGAAGAAGATATGGTATAATCAGGGAGATTCAAATCAAAACCACATTGAGATACCACCTTACACCAGTTAGAATGGCCAAAATTAACAAGACAGTAAACAACAAGTGTTGGAGAGATGTGGAGAAAGGGGAACCCTCTTACACTGTTGGTGGGAATGCAAGTTGGTGCAGCCACTTTGGAAAACAGTGTGGAGATTCCTTAAGAAATTAAAAATAGAGGGCGCCTGGGTGGCTCAGTGGGTTAAGCCTGTGCCTTCAGCTCAGGTCATGATCTCAGAGTCCTGGGATCGAGTTTCACACTGGGCTCTCTGCTTGGCAGGAAGCCTGCTTCCTCCTCTCTCTCTCCCTGCCTGCCTCTCTGCCTATTTGTGACCTCTCTCTCTCAAAAA
Organism: Lontra canadensis; assembly: GCF_010015895.1. Taxonomy (NCBI): domain Eukaryota; kingdom Metazoa; phylum Chordata; class Mammalia; order Carnivora; family Mustelidae; genus Lontra; species Lontra canadensis. Next base: position 4,236,616 of record NW_022631053.1, read on the forward strand.
AAAAAAAAAAAAAAATTAAAATTAAAAAAATAAAAAGAAATTAAAAATAGAGCTTCCCTATGACCCTGCAATTGCACTACTGGGTATTTACCCCAAAGATACAGATGTAGTGAAAAGAATGGCCACCTGTACCCTAATGTTCATAACAGCAATGGCCACAGTCGCCAAACTGTGGAAAGAGCCAAGATGCCCTTCAACAGACAAATGGATAAAGATATGGTCCATATATACAATGGAATATTATGCCTCCATCAGAAAGGATGAATACCCAACTTTTGAATCAATATGGACGGGACTGGAGGAGATTATGCTGAGTGAAATAAGTCAAGCAGAGAAAGTCACTTATCATATGGTTTCACTTACATGTGGAGCATAAGGGACAACATGGAGGATATTAGGAAAAGAAAAAAAAAGTGAATTGGGGGAATTGGAGGGGGAGACGAACCATGAGAGACTGTGGACCCTGAGAAACAAACTGTGGGTTTTGGAGGGGAGGAGTGAGGGGGTTGGGTGAGCCTGGTGGTGGGTATTAAGGAGGGCACGTATTGCATGGAGCACTGGGTGTGGTGCATAAACAGTGAATCCTGGAACACTGAAAAAATGAAATTAAAAAAAAAAGATGTGGTATACATATACAATGGAATATTACTCAGCCATAGAAAAGAATGAAATCTTCATTTGCAACAATGTGGATGGAGCTAGAGAATAGTATGCTAAGTGATATGTCAATCAGAGAAAGACAAATACCATTTGATTTCACTCATATATGGAATTTAAGAAAGAAAACAAATGAACATGGAGTTGCGGGGAGTGAGGGGAAGAGAGGCAAACCAAGTAACTGACTCTTAACTATAGAGAACAAACTGATGGTTATCAGAGGGGAGGTGGGTGGGAGGATGGGTTAAACAGAGGAAGGGATTAAGGAGGGCAATTGTTATGAGGAGTACCAGGTGTTTGTGGAAGTGTGGAATGACAATATGGTACACCTGAAAACAATATTACATTGTATGTTAACTAACTGGAGTTTAAATTAAAACTTTGTAAAAAGTGGTTATACTATTTTATATTCCCACAAGCAGGGTTTGAGATTTTCAATTGCTCATCTTTATCAACACTTGATGTTGTTGGTCTTTTTAATTTTAACCATTCCAAAAGGTATACAATAGTATCTCATTGTGGTTTTAATTTGCAGTTTTATAATGACTAATGATTTTGAGCAACTTTCAACAAGTTTATTTGTACTCAATATGTCTTCTTTGGTAATTCAAATATTTTGACCATATTTTAAAAGCTTATTAGTCTATGTTCTTATTATTGAGTTTTGAGTATTTTTATGTATTTTGATAGCAACTTTTATCAGATAAGCAATTTGCAAATATTTTCTTTTATTCTGTGGCTTGTCTTTTTCTTCTCCTGTGTCTTTCAAAGAACAAAATTCCTTAGTCCAATTTCTTTCTTTCAAAGCAAACTTTGACTAACTTGAGATCATATATTTTCTCCTTCTAGGAGCTTTATACTTATAGATTTTACAATTAGGTCTATGGTTCATTTATCTTAATCTTTGTATATGATATCAGATATTGATTGAGATGTTGATTTTTTAGACAATTATTCCAGACCCACTTGTCGAAAAGACTATCCCTTCTCCATTGCATTGCATTGCATGTTTATTGAAAATTAATTGACCATATATGTATGAGTTTATGGGCTCTCTACTCTGTTCTCTTGGTCTATTTATCTGTGTTTATGCTAATACTACAATGTCTTCATTACTGAGATTTTTGTTTGTTTTTGATTACTGAGGTTTTATGATAAATAAATAATAAATAAATAATATGATAATTATTGAAATCATATACTTTTAGTTCTCCAACTTTGTTCGTTTTCAATTATGCCCAACTTCTTCTCTCACATCTTCCTTTTACCCCCACTTCCTCCTCTTGAGCTTCTTTCTCTGAAGTGACACATTCAAACACTCATAACCTAAAAACTGTATTTATCCACACTGCTTTCTCCCTTTGCATCTCCACATAAAATTTAGAATCAGTCTGTCAAATTCTACTGGAGGAAAAAGCTTGTTGGTATAGATCAATTTGGGAAGAATTGAGAACTTAACAATATTGGGACTTCTGACCTGTGAAAACAGCATATCTCTGTTTTTATTTATGTCTAATTTTTCTCAGAAGTGCTAGACCTTGCACATCTTTTGTTAGATTTGTCCCTAAGTATTTCATTTTTTTTACTATTGTAAAAATAGTAAAAAAATGTATTGCTTTTTAATTTCCATTCTCATTTGTTCACAACTAATATATAGAAATACAATAAATTTTTGTGTGTTCATTTTGTATAATAAAACCCAGTTATTAGTCCTCATAGATTTTCTTCATACTTTCCTTGGGATTTTCTACATAGACAACCCTTTTATATGCTAATAGAGGCAGTTTGAGTCCCCTTTTTATATGTGTGTGCATTTCAACTTTGTTTTGTTTCATTTCAACTTCAACTTTGTTTTCAGGGAGAGGGAGGAAAATAAATAAACTTCCTTTTTTATTTACTGAGTAGGCAACTTTGCCCCACTTGCTGATATTTTAATCAGAAATAGATACTGAGTTTTATCAAAAGGTGTACTGCATCCATTGGGATAATCATGGTGTTTGTTGTTGTTGTTGTTGTTTTGTCTTTTTGAATCTGTTAAAATAGTGGGTTACATTGATTTATGACTGATAAAACAACCTTTCATTTTTTTTGGATAAATTCTATTTACTCATAAGGTAGCATTCTTTTTATTACCTTGTATTCAGTTTGCTAAAATTGTGTTAATTTTGTGTCTATGTTTATAAAACATATTGGTCTGTAGTTTTAATACCTTGGTTTTGGCATCAGACTAATGTTAGCTTTATAGACTCAGATAGAATATTCTTTTAAATTTTCTGTAAGTCTTTTGAGAATTGACATTTCCTTTTATGTTTGGTAGAAACCACTAAGTGTTTGGGTGGGGTAGGTAGAAATAATCAATGGAACCATCTAGACTTGTGGTTTAACTCATGGGAAAGTTTTAAACTACAAATTCAATTTATAAAATTGTACAGCTATTCAGTTTATCCATCTTCTTTTTAATTTAATTTTATTATTTGAGAAAGAGACAGAGAGAGCACAAGCAGAGGGAGGGGCAAAGGAAGAGGGAAAAGCAGGCTCTCCACTGAGCAGGGAGCCTGATGCAGGGCTTGATCCCAGGACCCTAAGATAGAGACCTGAGCTGAAGTCAGACACTTGACCGACTGAGCCACCCAGGTACCTCTCAGGTTATCTGTCTTCTTGAGTGAACTTTCAGTTTGTGTCTTGTAATTTGCCCATTTTATATCATTTTATTGGCCCAAAGTTCACAATAACCCCTTACTACCTCGTTATTTTATGTAGAATCTGTAATAATATCACTTTTCACTTCTGATATTAGCAATTTGTCTTCTCTCTCTCTTCCCTTATCAAGCTGGCTAGAGGTTTATCAATTTTTATTGTTATTTTCAAAGAACCAAGTTTTTTTAAAAAAAGATTTTACTTTTTAGGGGGTGCCTGAGTGGCTCAGTTGGTTACACGTCTGCCTTTGGCTCAGGTTATGATCTCAGGGTCCTGGGATTGAACTCCGTACCAGGCTCCCTGCTCAGCCGGGAGCCTGCTTGCCTTCTGCCTCTGCCCCCAACTTATACTCGCTCTCTCTTTCTCTCAAATAAATAAATAAAATCTTTTTTAAAATTTTGTTTTACTTTTTAAAAGATTTTATTTATTTATTTTAGAGAGAGCGAGCAGGAGGAGGGGCAGATGGAGGGGGTGAAAGAATCCTCAAGCAGACTCCCCGCTGAGTGCAGAGCCTCGAGATTATGACTTGAACCAAAATCAAGAGTCCTCAACTGACTGAGCCACCCAGGTGTCCCTATAGATTTTATATTTAAGTAATCTCTACACCCAAGGTGGGGCTCGACCTCACAGCCCCAAAATCAAGAGTCACATGCTCCTAAGTGTTGGGTGGAAAGGTGGCTCCACTGGTGAAGCACACTTGGTAGAATTTAGAGGCTCAATGTCTTAAGCTTTATCAGGGCCTTCCCACACATCCTTGTTCCAATTTTCAGAGTTCTGTTCCTTCCCAATCAATGCCCTCACTTTAGCAGTAGACACCTTGCAAGGCTGGGAATTCAACTTGTATTGTAATTCAACCAGTCAGAGAACGAGATTCTTGGTTTAATTTTCAGCAATCTCAGGATTGCAGTATAGGAGATAAGGGTCTCCTTCAGAACACACACAGGAGCTCACAGGTCATTCCCGTGGTGCTTGAGCTAGAAATTCAAATCCCTGAGCTCATCCTCCCCCTGCGCCCCACACTTTATCCAGTGACATTAGGAGCAACCAACCAGTCTCATTATATTTATTAGTTTGCCATAAATGTTTGGCATTTATACAGTCATCCAGATTCTTGCTTCTTGTAAGCAGTTGATTAGGAGTATCGTCTTAATTGACAGACCATGCCAAGGGCGATCAATGCTCTCTTTAATACTGGAAATGGAGTCATTCATATCTTTGAATCTAATCAAATTAAGCCAATTCTAGAAATCCTAAACCCAATTCAGAAAACTTATCCTTAAGATTCTGTTCCTCCGGAAACACTCTTTGTATACCACAATCTGTGTTAGTTGTTTATCTGTGCTGTTGTTTATCTCTATGTGACAGCAATCAGCCTGCATACATAATGACTTCCTATATTCCTCTGAATATACAGCTGCTTTTGGATGTTCTAATCGTTAAATGTCTGGCTCCTGGGGTGCCTGGGTGGCTCAGTTGGTTAAGCGTCTGCCTTCAACTCAGGTCATGATTCCGGGTTTCTGGAATCAAGCCCCACATTAGCTCCTTGCTTAGTAGGGAATCTGACTCTCCATCTGTTACTCTCTCCCTCCTTTTCTTTCTCTCTCTGTCAATTAGATAAATAAAATAATAAATAAATGTATGTATGTATGTATGTATGTATGTATGTATTCTGTCTTGGTTCCTAAAGGGGAGAAAAAGGAAAACTGAAGGGAAAAGAACAGCTATCTCTTTAAATTCCCTGAAAGCTGCTTCACCCAGAGCACACTGCAATAATGGTAGCCTGCCTTTGTATCTGCACCTCTGTGATCTGAAACAGTAGTTCACAATCAGGAGACAGATCCCTTACTTGGAAGACAAGATTCTTATTGCCCACCCTGGCTCTTGTAAGCTGTTATAGGAATGTTTCCCATCACTGGGGTGGAGAGTGGGGAATGGACACCTGCTACTATTTTGAAGGCTAATATTACATTTTACTGATCAAGCCTTCCCTTAAAAGTTGTAAGCCATTGGGACACCTGGGTGGCTCAGTGGGTTAAGCCTCTGCCTTCAGCTCAGGTCATGATCCCAGGTTCCTGGGATTGAGCCCCACATCAGGCTCCTTGCTCAGCGGGGAGCCTGCTTCCCCCCTCCCCGGCCCCCGCCTGCCTCTCTGCCTACTTGTGATCTCTCTCTCTGTCAAATAAATAAATAAAATATTTTAAAAAAAAAGTTGTAAGCCATTAAGTAAACCCCAGAATCCCAAATCAGTTAAATCAGATAGAATGCCATTATGGTGGTTGTTTTTGGTTGGAGAGATGGATTCCTTGCGCTTCTTACTCAGCCATCTTCCCTATTACCATCCTTTTCCCTGATATTTTTTATCGGACGTCAGATATTGTGAACTTTGCCTTGTTAGATACTGGGTATTTTCCTAATCCTATAAATATTTTCAAACTTTTACAACATGGTTATTTAGTAGTAGTGTGATCATTTTGAGTTTTACTTTTGTTATTGTTAGGTGAGACTATAGGAGCATTTGCTCTCTGGCTAATTTTGCCCCCACTGTGAGGCAAAAACCTTTCTGAGTACAGTACTGTCACATGAACAAAGCTTTTTACTCCACCTGGGAACAGAAAATATTTCTCCTCCCTGTCTGAGCTCTGGGGTTTGTTTCTATTAATCATTTTGGTGGCCCTCTTTTCATTATTTTAGATAAGAGGATGAATCGTGTCCCTGTAACTTCATCTTGGATGGAAGCATAGACTGAATTCTTCTTTTAAAAACTTAAAAAGTTTGGGGCACCTGGATGGCTCAGTTGTGCAGTGTCTCCCTTCAGGCTCAGGTCATAATCCTCGGGTCCTGGGATCCAGCCCTGCATTGGGCTCCCTGCTCAGCGGCAAGCCTGCTTTCCTTCTCCCACTCCCCCTGCTTGTGTTCCTGCTCTCGCCGTCTCTCTCTCTGTCAAATAAATAAATAAATAAACTTTCAAAAAATTTTTAAAAATAAAAACTTAAAAAATTACAATAAACATAAGTGAAGACTTACAATTGGAAAAACCCCATGAACCATCACAAAATGTATGAACCCAGAAATTATATGTATAATCTGCACTACAGAAACCTCCCTATTTTCCCAAAGACAACTATTACCCTCATCTTTAACAGTGTAGATTGGTTTTGCCTGATAAATGGAATCATGCAGTATATATTCTTTAATATATACTTTTTTTTTGCTTAATACTATGTTCATGAGATTCTTTGTATAAAGCTATAGTTCATTAATTTTCATTACTATCATCCCATTATATGATTTTATCCATTCTCTGTTGTTGTCTACTAGAAATAATATCACTATAAACATTTTTGTGAATATGTTTTGAGTACATATGTATGCATTTCATCTATGAAAGGAATTGCTGGTCAATCCGGTATGCCTAGATTCAATTGTAGTAAGTAATTCAAAATACTTTTTTTCTTTAAACTTTTTATTACATATCAATTTTAGACTTAAAGAAAAGGCACAAAATACAAGTTTCCATATATTTTTAACTCAGCTTCCCTTAATGTTAACATTTTACATAATCATAGTACACTGCCAGAACCAGGAAATTAAAATTGATACAATAACTGAAGATCTCATTTGATTTTACCAGTTTTGCCACTAATGTGTTTTTCTGTCCCAGGATCCTACCCAAGGTCTCATATAGTACCTACTTGTTTCTTAGTCTTCTGCAGTCTATATCATTTCCTTAGTCATTCATTGTTTTCATGATCTTGATATTTTGGAAGAATTTTATTTTTTAAATGTCTCTTAATTTTGGTTTCTCTAATATTTTTCATGGTTGGATTGAGGTTATGCATTTAGGGGACAAAAATACCCCATAAATGATCTGTGTCCTCAGTATATCCTATTATAGGTGTTTGTGTTATGACTCAATGTTAACATTGATCACTTGGTTAAAATGGTTTGTTCACCATGAAGTTACTGTTTTTCCCTCTGCAGTTAATGAATATCTTGGGGAAGATACTTTGAGACTATGCACGTTCTGTCTTCTTCAACTTCTGTCCACTAATTTTGGAATTAATTGGAACTCTATTGCAAGGAAAAGCTACCTCTTCCCTTTATTTATTAACTTATATTGATAGAGACTCAGATATTTATTCTACCCTGTGGATTATTATTATTATTATTACCACTGGCTTCAATTGTTCCAGATTTGGCCATTAGGAGTTCCTTCAGGTTGACGCCTGTGTTCTTTCAACAAATGGCTATCTATCTATCTATCTATCTATCTATCCATCTATCCCATAAGATGTTCCAGGATCAACTTATACATCCCCTTCCCAACCCTGAAATCAATGACTTTTCAAAAAGCCATGGTTCCTTTTATTGGAGATTGATGTTGGAAGCCAAGATCTGGGGCTACATGTGTTCTTTACTACTGGAGTGTCATTTCTTCTCAGCCCTCTTACCAAAGAGAGCTAAGAAGTATATGTACATGTATCAGACCACATATATATATACACATCTATATTTTTTATCTATCTGTATATACATTTAAAACATGACTTAATACTGATAGTTCAGATTCCAATCCTATACCATAGGGTTCATTTTAGTCTTTTCCTATTCCTTATTTGTAACTTCTGTCACAAAAGTGAAAAATTCAGTTCTTTTTATCTATAATATATTTATTCATTCATTTCTGTGTACACATAAAGTAGTTTCAGAGTTAACTCATTTCCCTGCAAGAAACACACTTAGTGATTAAGTACAGCATTTATGTACCATTCTTTTGTATTTAACCTTATATTATTCAGTCAGGATATTGTTTTCCAAAGTTACTAGCTAGTTCTTTTCTCCCCAATGTGATTATGTTATTTATTCATATACATTTAACTTCAGTTGTTAATGTTTGCATCCATATCTTCTCACTGTATGTATCAGTTGGTTTTAACAGTTTATTTATTGAGTATGTGAAGGGTATGTAAAACATTACTATAGTGGTAAGTCAGGTTATATAAAAACATATACTGAGGGAGAGATTGTTAGGAAGATAGCAGAGTAGGAGGACCCTAAGCTCACCTTGTCTCTTGAATACAACTAGGTAACAATCATATCAGAACCCAGAAAATGGGGGCACCTGGGTGGCTAAGTGGGTTAAAGCCTCTGCCTTCGGCTTGGGTCATGATCCCAGGGTCCTGGAATCAAGCCCCGCATCAGGCTCTCTGCTCTGCAGGGAGTCTGCTTCCTCCTCTCTCTCTCTCTGCTTGTGATCTCTGTCTGTCAAATAAATAAATTTTTAAAACCCCAAAACTTAAAAAAAAGAACCCAGAAAATGACCTGAAGATTGGCAGAACAAACTCCACAACTAAATGTAGAGAAGAGGCCACACTGAAGAGCATAGGAAGGGTAGAGACACAGTGGGAAGCCTAACAGATTCACAGGACTCTCCCCTGGAGGAAGGGATCCGTGGGCATGGGGAAGGGAGAGAAACAGACTATTACAGCAGGGAGACTGCATGGGGAATATAGTTCCCCATAACATTTGGGCTTGAAAACCTGAGGGGCCAAATTTTGTGAGTTCTTCTGACCAGTGGGACTTGAAGCCTGGAAATTTAATTTTTTATTTTATTCTATTATTTTATTTTATTTTATTTTATTTTATTTTATTTTATTTTATTTTATTTTTATCATGCTGCAGGGACATAGCCAAAGCCTAGAATTTAAAAAATCAGTGGGCTCACTCTGGGAGAGCCAGGAGGGCTAGAAGCAACTGAGCTTCCACCCTTAAAGTGATAGAACAACAAATAGCCATGGCAATACAGCACAGAAGTAGCAGTCTGAAAGATGCCTGGGGTATAAGGGAGAGGTTTGTTTACTAAGAGCATGTGCTGGAAGGATAGGGTGCATTGGGAGTCTTCTCCAAGAACAAAGGAGCTGGCAGGTACTATTTCCCTCCCCACCTCCACACAGCTCCCATAAACACATGGCCTCTTGTGGTAACCAGCACTGCCCTGACATTCACTACCTAACTTGCTTACACCAAGCCCCAACTACCCCACCCCACCCCACCCAGGCTTTGGGGACCTGTCCTCTCCAGCTAGGCTTACCTCAGTACTGGTGCTGCCGGTCCCCTCCCCAAGAAGACCAACAATGCCTTGTCAACACTGTGTCTCCTGAAACTGTGTCCTTTGTGGAGTCTTGGCCCTGGCAGCAGCCATGGCAAGTCCCCTCTCTGGAACCACTGGTATGCAAATCTTGCTAAAACTGTTCAGTCTGTCCTGTGAACTTTGTGGATCCACCCCCACTAATACGTCTTGGCTGGAGCACAAACTGGGGTCACAAGCTTGGCAGTGTGCAAGTAGCCTCAATAGGACCAGATCACTCTAAAGTGACTCCTGCCCTAGAGAGAGGAAAAACAACCATACACACCAGTCAGACTTTGGCCCCAGCAGTGGGCTGGGGGCAGACAGCTGGTCTGATCGTACGCTCTCCCTGACCCAAATGAAAGCTGCTCAGGGGACAACACAGGGAAGGGATCCTGAAGTCTGGTGCTACTACATCTATGACAAATACCTGGTCTGACTAAACTCAAGCCCAAGGCAGACCTAGACGGTCCACTGGCACCACAGGGACCAAACACTGCCCACAATAGGCAAAGAGAGCCACCACAGACTACAAGCCTCAAAGAAAAAGTGGCTCAACCACACAGAGCAGGGTGCATGCAACACAAAGAGGAGACAGTCCCTGAAGCACCAGAATCCGGTAAAAAGGGGACACTGCATTACAGGGCTATACAGGACCTCATCTTCATAAGGACACCACTTTTGAGAGCAGGAGACATGGCTGACTTTCCTAATACAGAGAAACAGACACAGAGAGTTAGAAAAAATAGGGAGACAGAGAAATATGTCCCAAAATCACAACAAGAGGCTTAAGCAAAACAGAGATAAATAAGCCTGACAGAGAATTTAAAGTAATGATTATAAAATACTCACTGGACTTGAGAAAAGAGTAAAGGACATCAGTGAGACCCTTAACAAAGAGATAAAAAAAGAACCAATCAGAGATTAACACAACAAATGAAATTAAAAATACACTAGGTGGAGAAAATAGAATACTAGAGGAAGTACAAGAATGGAAAGAAAAAAGTAATGGAAAATAATCAAGCTGAACAGATGAGAGGAAAAAAATTAAGCAAAATAAGAATATACTTAGGGAACTCAGTGGCTCCATCAAGGGTAATAACATCCATATTATAAAGATCCCTGAAGGATGGGATGCCTGGGTGGCTCACTTGGTTAAGCATCTGCCTTCAGGTCAGGTCATGATACCTGGGATCGAGTCCCACATTGGGCTCCTCGCTCGGCATGGAGCCTGCTTCTCTGTCTGCCTGCCACTCTCCCTGCTTGTGCTCTCTCTCTCTCTCACACAAATAAATACATTTTAAAAAGTAAAATAATAATAATAACAATAAAGATCCCAGAAGGAGAAGAGGGAAAAAGGGAGGAGAAAATTTATTTGAAGAATAACTGAAAACTTCCCACATCTGGGGAAAGAAAAAAAAATGATATCCAGGAGGCACAGAAATCCCCCAACAAAATCAACTGAAGGAGGTCCACACAAAGACATATAGTAATTAAAATGGAAAAAAGTAGTGATAAAGAGGGGTGCCTGGGTGTCTCAGTTGGTTGGACGACTGCCTTCCACTCAGGTCAGGATCCTGGAGTCCCAGGATCGGGTCCTGCATTGGGGGGTCTCTACTCAGCAGGGTGTCTGCTTCTCCCTCTAACCCTCTCCCCTCTCATGCTCTCTCTCTCACTCTCTCAAGTAAATAAATAAAAATTTTTTAAAAAGTAGTGATAAAAAGAAAATTTTAAAAGCAGCCAGAGAATAGAGGACAGTTACATACAAGGGAAACCCCATGAGGCTATAAGCTTGCTTTTTCAGCAGAAACTTCAAAGGCCAGAAGAAAGTGGCATGATACATTCAAACTGCTGAAAGGGAAGAGTCTGTAGACAAGGATACTGTATCCAACAAGGCTATCATTCAGAATATGAAGAGAGATAAAGAGTTCTCCACACAAGCAAAAGTTTAAAAATTATGACCACTAAAAGAAACCTACAAGTAATGTGTGTGTGGGGGGGGTGCCTGGGTGGCACAGTCATTAAGCATCTGCCTTCAGCTCAGGTTATGATCCCAGGGTCCTGGGATTGAGCCCCACATTGGGCTCCCTGCTCAGCAGGAAGTCTGCTTCTCTCTCTCCCACTCCCCCCACTTGTGTTCCCTCTCTCGCTGTCTCTCTTTATATATCAAATAAATAAATAAAATACTAAAAAAAAAGAAAAGAAATGTTAAAGGGGACTCTTTGTATGAAAAGACAATATAAGAGAAAGAAAAGTAGGAAAGTCAAAAGTATTAAAAAAAAGTGTATCTGTAAAAATCAGTCAAGAGACTCACAAAATAAAAAGATGTGAAGTATGACATCATATACCTAACATGTCGCGGGGGGGAGAGTAAAGAATAGGTTCAAACTTAAATGACTATCAACTTAATATAGACTGCTATATGCAAAAGGTGTTGTATATAAACCTAATGGTAACCCCATGCAAAAAAATAAAGAGAAAGGAATCCAAGTATATCAAAAAAGAAAGCCAAATTATCATGGGAGATAAGACCAAGGAAAGGAAGGAAGAGAGAACTACAAATATAACCATAAAACAAGTAAGAAAATGGCAATAAGCACAAAGCTATCAAGAATTATTTTGAATGTAAATGGACTAAATGCTCCAATCAAAACACATAGGCTGACAGAATGGATAAGAAAAAAACAGGACACATTTATATGCTGCCTACAAGAGACTCATTTCAGAGTTAAAGACACCTGCAGATTGAAAGTGAGAGGATGGAGACATATTTATCATGCAAAAGGATGTCAAAAGAAAGCCCGAGTAGCAAAGCTTATATTGGACAAAATAGTCTTTAAAACACAGAACATAACAAGAGGCAAAGAAGGACAGTATAATAATCATAAGGGGACAATCCAATAAGAAGGTATAACAAGTATAAATATTTATTCATCCAACATGGGAGCACCCAAATACAAAACAAAAACAAAAACAAAATAGTTAATAACAAATATAAAGGAACTAATCTACAGTAATACAATAATAATAGGGGACTTTTAACATGCACTTGCATCAATGGACCAATCATCCAAATAGAAAATCAACAAGGAAACAGTGCTTTTGACTGACACACTACACCAGATGGACTTAACAGATATATTCAGAACATTCCATCCTAAAACAGAATACACATTTGTTTCAAGGGACCACAGAACATTCTCCAGAAGGGATCACATATTAGGCCACAAAACAAACCTTAACAAATTTGAAAAGGCTGAAGTACTACCGTGCATCTTTCCTGACCACAATGCTATAAAACTAGAAATCAACCACAAGAAAAAAATCTGGAAAGAGCAAAATACATGGAGGTTAAATAACATGCTACTAAACAATTTATTGGTCAACATAGAAACAAAGAGGAGATAAAAAAAATTCATTTTTTTTTTATGACAAGTGAAAATTAAAACACAATGGTCCAAAACCTTTGGGAAGCACCAAAAGCGGTTCTAAGAGGAAAGTTTATAGCAATACAGGATTACCTCAAGAAGCAAGAAAAATCTCAAATAAACAACCTAATCTTACACCTAAAGGAACTAGAAAAAGAACCAAAACCCAAAACCAGTAGAAGGAGGGAAATATTAAGCTTTGAAGCAGAAATAAATGAAATAGAAGCTAAAAAAACAGTAGAACAGATTAATGAAACCAGGAGCTGGTTCTTTGACAATATCAACAAAATTGATAAACCTCTAGCCAAATTCATAGAAAAGAAAAAACAAGGACACAAATAAGCAAAATCAGATATAGAAGAGAAATAACAACCAATACCACAGAAATGCAAAGGATTGTAAGAAAGTATTATGAGAAGTTGGACAACCCATGAATATAGATGCACAACTCCAAGTAAAATATTAGCAAACAAAGTGTATGCCCTGTACCCCACCAAAAAATAAAAAAATAAAAGATATCAGGACTTAAAACTTGGGAACCTGTAAATGTTACCTTATATAGAAGTCTTTGCAGGTATGATTAAATTAATGATCTTGAGGTAGATACATTATCCTGGATTTTCCAGATAGGCCTTAAATGCAATCACAATTGCCCTTATAAGAGGTAGAGGGAGATATGATACATATAGAGGAGAAGACTATATGAAGACAGAGCAGAGAGAGATTTGATGATATTCAATTTAAAAATTGGAGTGATGAGGTCACAGTCAAGTAAAGCTGGCAGCCGCTAGAAACTGCAAGAGACAACGGGTTAATTGTGCCCAAGGGCATTGAGGGAGTGTCGCCTTATTGACACCTTGATCACAGCCCAGTGACACAGAATTCAGATACCTGGCTGGCAGAACTGTGAGATAATAAATTTCAGTTTCATTATATCACCAATTTTGTGGAAATTTGTTATAGCAGCCATAGGAAACTAACAAAGTGAAGCCAGATAAGAAGAGGATAATATATCATGTCGAAGTAAGGTCCATTTCAGGAAACTTATGAATGTGTTATTCACCATGTTAACAAATTAAAGGAGAAAATCATAACACAACTCAATAGATGTAAAACATGGTTTTTCTAAACTCAATTAATGCATGATATCTTTTAGAAAACTAGGAATAAAAAGAAATATCCTTAATTTGATAAACTGTAACTATAAAACCCTTATAAGAAGCATCATACTGGGCGCCTAGGTGGCTCAGTGGGTTAAGCCGCTGTCTTTGGCTCGGGTCATGATCTCAGGGTCCTGGGACTGAGTCCCGCATCGGGCTCTCTGCTCATCAGGGAGCCTGCTTCCCTCTCTCTCTCTGCCTGCCTCTCTGTCTACTTGTGATCTCTGTCTGTCAAATAAATAAATAAAATCTTAAAAAAAAAAAAAAGCATCATACTTGGGGCACCTGGGTGGCTCAGTTGGTTAAGCATCCGACTCTTGATCTCAGGTGAGGTCTTGATCTCAGGGTTGTGAGTTCAAGACCCACGTTGTGAGTTCAAGCCCAGCATGGAGGCTACTAAAAAAAGAAAGAAAGAAAGAAAGAAAGAAAGAAAGAAAGAAAGAAAGAAAGAAAGAAAGAAACTTAATGGTTTAATTTTAAAATTATACCCTATAAAATGTGGATAAAGACAAGAACTCCCACCATTAAGACTTGTAGTCTTAGGGCACCTGGGTGGCTCAGTGGGTTAAGCCTCTGCCTTCGGCTCAGGTCATGATCTCAGGGTCCTGGGATCGAGCCCCACGTCGGGCTCTCTGCTCAGCAGGGAGCCTGCTTACTCCTCTCTCTCTGCCTGTCTCTCTGCCTACTTGTGATCTCTGTCTGTCAATTAAATAAATAAAATCTTAAAAAAAATTAAAAAAAAAACAAACATAAAACATTGGCCCAGGGATAGATATATAAGGCCATGAAACAGAGAGTTCAGAAATAGACTGTCATTCAGTGACAGAGCTGGCACTGAGTATCTGAGAGGGAAGTGGATAATACTTAATAAATGATGTTGGGACAACTGGCTAAGCTTATTGAAAAACTATTTTATTTCCCTATTTTACACTTAAATGTGAGGAAGAGTCTTTTTAAGACCCTAAGGTAGAAAAAGACTGATGACTTCCTCTACATTAAAAAGGACATCTTCTGTTGATTGAAACACTATAGACAGGAAGAAACAAACCACAAACTGAGAGAAGATATTTAACACCATATAACAAATTAAAAAATAGTATTCAGGATATATAAAGAATTCCTATGAATCAATAAGAAAAATAACTCAACAGAAAAATTAACAAAATACATAAACAGTCATTTCATAGAATAGGAAATAGTCATTTCATAAACACTTAAAAAGATGATCAAGTTCATTGATTATCATGGAAATTCAAATGAAACCCAATGTGCGGTTTGAACTCACAACCCTGAGATCAAGAATCACATGCTCTACCAGCTGAGCAAGCCAGACACCCCTTAAAGTGAACTACATATGTAGCTTTAAATTTCCTAAAAACTGGGAGGCAAGGGAAAGATGGCAGAGTATGAGGATCCTAAGCTTACCCAGTCACATGTTTATAACTAAATATCACTCAGATCCACGACATTAAACTGGAGAGTGATTTGAAGACTGGCAGAACAAACTTCATAGCTAAATATGGAAAAGCTGCATGAGGAGAGTTTAGGAAGGGCAGAAACTGTGGTTGGGAGCTGCCTATAAGGGGAGGGAGCTGTGGTCATGGAGAGGTGAAAGCACCAGAGAGCCCACACAGAAAAAAATGAATCCCCATAATGTCTGGCCTTGAAGATCAGAGGGGTTGAATTCCAAGAGTTTGTATAACCAAGGGGACTTGGAGCCTGGAGCTTGAAAACTCAGCTGAGTCAGCACTGAGTGAGCCAGGAGGGCCAGTAATGGCTGCATCCTCACCCTTAAAGAAACAACAGCCTGAGGAGAGGCAACATAGAAACTACAGCTTGCACAACTGGAGGGAGATCTGTTTATACTGATTTTGGAGATTGTTGGGGGGACTTCTCTGGGAACAAGGAGCTGGCAGGCACCATTCCTCCTCCCCTTAGCATAAATAAAGAGTCTTCTGCAGGATCCAGCTCAGCACAGATGCTTGCAACATAGTCTGCTAGCAGTGTACCCCATCCATGAGTTCTCCTGAGGTCCACCCACTAGAAGTCTGGGGCCTGGGCAGTGGGCTCAGCGCAATTTTGTTAATGCTGCATGCACCTTGCTCAGCTTTCTCGTGCACAGACATCACCCACCCCACACACAGTTGCTGCTGTACTTTCGTGAAGCCAGTCCAGGACTAGTGGCTCAGTGTAAATTTCATAATGCTGTGCACATGCCCTGCCTAGCCACTGTCCACAAAGATGCCTGGGATCCCAGGCTGCCACAACTATTCCTGTACACTGTACCCCCAGCAACCACCCAACTCTGGGGGTCCATCTTAGGACTATCCTCAGTGCAAATTTTGCTAACACCACTACCCCAAGCCTTTTTGCTGTCACATCCCCTCAGATCCAGCCTGCCTAGATCTCACTAACATTACAGAGAGCAAACATAGCCCACAACAGACAAAAAGTCAGTGCAGTCATGTGGCCTGCAAGGAAAAGTGACTCAGACACAATGGCAGGACACAACACACATAGGAGACTTGGTTTAGGTGCCAGATTTTGGTGAAAAGGGCACTGTACTGCTGGGCACTCCAGGACGACCTCTTCATAAAATATTCTACCTTTATAAAATCACTACCCACACTACCTTCAAGAGCAGAAGACACAGCTGACTTTCTTATCAGAGAGAAACAGAGAAAAATAAACACAGAGGAAACAGAGAAATATATCCCAAATAAAAGAACAAGACAAAAATCACAGCAAGAGATCTAAGTGAAAGAGAAATAGGTAATATACCTGACACAGAATTTGAAGTAATGACCATAAAGATATTCACTGGACTTCAGAAAAGGGTGAGGGACATCAGTGAGACCCTTGACGGAGAGATAAAAAAACATATCAGAGATGAAGAAATCAATAAATGAAATAAAAAATACAACAGATGGAATAAATAGTAGGCTACAGGAAGTAGAGGAATAAATCAGTGACAGAATAATGGAAAACTATAGAACTGAACAGGTGAAAGACAAACACCGCATATAGACTTAGAGAACTCTGTGGTTCCATCAAAGTAATAATGTTTGCATTGTAGGAACCCCAAAAGGAGGAGAGAAGAGAAAGGGGGACAGAAAATGTATTTGAAGAAACATATCTGAAAACTTCTTGAATCTGAGAGGGAAACAGAGATCCAGGTTCAGGAGGCACAGAGAGCCCCCAAAAATTCAACTCAAGGAGGTCCATACCGCAATACAGTATTACAATGGCAAAAGAATGTGATAAAGAATTTCAATGAAGAAAGTAGACAGTTACATACAAAGGGAAACCCCATAAGACTAACAGCTGATTTTTTCCCAGAATCTTTGCAGACCAGAAGGGAGTGGCATGATGTGTTTAAAGTGCTGGAAGGGAAAAGTCTAGAGCCAAAAATACTTTACCCAACAAAGCTATCATTCAGAATAGAAGGAGAGAAAGAATTTCCCAGACTAAAGTTAAAAGAATTCATGACCACTAAATCAGCCCTACAAGAAATGCTAAGGGGGACAATGAATGGAAAACAAAAGCCATAAGTAAGAGTAATAAAAACAGGAAGTACAAAAGAAAAGGATGTAATAGGTGATACCAAGTATCTGAAATGTAGAGGGGGGAGGAGGAAAAATGAATTCAAAAATAAGTGACTATCAATTTAATATAGACTGTATATGTATGTAGAAGATGTTATATATAAGCTGAATGGTAACCACAACTCAGAAACAGTAACAGATATGCAAAAAATAGAGTACCCCAGTATATCACTAGAGAAAACCAACAAACTATGAAAGAGAAAGAGAAGGAAGGATCTGAGAAAAATCATAAAAACAACCACAAAGGAAGTAAAATGACAAAAATACATACCTATCAATAATCAATGGACTAAATACTCCAACAAAAAATATACGGTGACAGACTGGATTAAAAAAAGAACAGGACACATTTATATGCTTCCTACAAGAGACTCTTTTCAGAGCTAAAGACACCCACAGATTGAAAGTGAGGGGATAGAGACATATTTATCATTCAAACGGATGTCAAAACAAAGCCTGAGTAGCAATGTTTATATTGGACAAAATGGACTTTAAAACATAGACTAATAAGAGGCAAAGAAGGACACTATATAATCATAAGGGGACAATCCAACAAGAAGGTATAACAAGTATAAATATATATACACCCAACATGGGAGCACCCAAATACAAAAACAGTTAATAACTAATATAAAGGAACTAATCTACACTAGTACAAAAATAATAGGGGACTTTAACACACTCATCCATCAATGGACTGATCATCCAAATAGAAAATCAGCAAGGAAACAGTGGCCTTTAAAAAAAAAAAAAATTTAAGATTATATTTATTTATTTGAGAGAGAGAGCACATGAAAGGGGAGAAGGTCAGAGGGAGAAGCAGACTCCCCATGGAGCTGGGAGCCCAATGCGGGACTCCATCCTGGGACTCCGGGATCATGACCTGAGCTGAAGGCAGTCACCTAACCAATTGAGCCACCCAAGCACCCTGTGGCTGTTTTTTTAAATAAAGATTTTATTTATTTATTTGACAGAGAGAGATCACTGGGCAGAGAGGCAGCAGAGAAAGAGGGGAAGCAGGCTCCCTGCTGAGCAGAGAGCCCGATGCAGGGTTCGATCCCAGGACCCTGAGACTATGACCTGAGCTGAAGGCAGAGGCTTAACCCACTGAGCCACCCAGGTGCCCCAAAACAGTGGCTTTGAATGACACACTGCACCAGACGGATTTAACAAATATATTCAGAAAATTCATCCTAAAGCAGCAGAATACACTTTCTTTTCAACTACACATGGGACATTCTCCAGAAGAGATCACATATTAGGCCACAAAACAAATCTTAACAAATTAAAAAAGGCTGAAGTAATACTGTGTGTCTTTCCTGACCACATTGCTTTGAAATCAGAAATCAACCACAAAAAAATCTGGAAGGAGCAAAATATATGGAGATTAAATAACATTAAATAACAATAAATGGTCAACCAGGAAATTGAAGAAGAAATCATAAAGTATGTGAAAATGGACAAAACTGAAAACACAATGGTCCAAAACCTTTGGGATGCAGCAAGTGATTCTAAGGGGGAAGTTTATAGCAATACATACAGGCCTACCTCAAGAAGCAAGAAAAATCTCAAACAACCTAATCTTAACCTAAAGGAACTAGAAAAAGAATAATGAACAAAGACTAACACCAGTAGATGGAAGGAAATAATAAAGATTATAGCAGAAATAAATGATATAGAAACTAAAAAAACAAAACAGACCCGCAAAAACAACATCAACAAAGAACAGTTCAATGAAACCAGGAACTGGTTCTTTGAAAAGGTCAACAAAATTGATAAACCTCTAGCCAGACTAAAAAAAAAACAAAAAAAAACAAAACAAACAAACAAACAAAATAAACCTCAAAATGGCCAATTAAATAGGAGAAATAAAGCCAACACCACAGAAATACAAACAATTGTAAGAGAATATTATAAAAAACTATATGCCAACAAATTAAATAACCTAGAAGAAATGGCTAAATTCCTAGAAACATACAACCTCCCAAAACTGAAGCAGGATGACATAGAAAATGTGAACAGACTAATTACCAGTAAGGAGATTGAATCAGTAATTCAAAAAACTCCCAACAAATCGAAGTCCAGGACTAGATGTATTCACAGGCAAATTCTTCAAAGAATTTAAACATACATTTATTTATTTATTTATTTATTTATTTATTTGATTTATTTGGCAGACAAAGATCACAAGTTGGCAGAGAGGCAGGCAGAGAGGCAGGCAGAGGCAAGAGGAAGCAGGCTCCCTGCTGAGCAGAGAGCCTGATGCGGGGCTCAATCCCAGGACCCTGGGATCATGACCTGAGCCGAAGGCAGAGGCTTTAACCCACTGAGCCACCCAGGTGCCCGAATTTAAACATTTAAAGAAAAGATAATACCTATTCTTCTCAACCCTACTCCAAAAATAGGTAAAGGAAAACTTGCAAATTCATTCTATGAGGCAAGTATCACCCTGATACCAAAACCAGATAAAGACACCATAAAAAAGGAGAACTACAGGCCAATATCTTTGATGAATATACATGCAAAAATTCTCAACAAAATACTAGCAAACAGAATCCAAGACTATGTAAAAAAAAAAAAAATCATTCACCACAATCAAGTGGGATTTATTCCCAGGATGCAAGCGTGGTCAATATTTGCAAATCAATCAATGTAATACATCACATCAATAAGAGAAAGGATAAAAACCATATCGTCTCCTCAGTACATGCAGAAAAAGCATTTGACAAAGTACAACACCCATTCATGATAAAAGCCCTCAACAAAGTAGGGCTACAGGGAATATATCTCAACATAATAAAGGCCATATATAAAAAACTCACAACTAATATCATACTCAATGGTGAAAAACTGAGAGCTTTTCCGCTAAGGTCAGGAACAAGACAAGGATGTCCACTCTCACCACTTTTACTCAAAATAGTACTGGAAGTCCTAGATTAGCAACCAGACAAGAAAAAGAAATGAAGCATCCATATTGGAAAGGAAGAAATTAGATTGTCACTATTTGCAGGTGACATGATACTATATATTAAAAAAAACTAAAATACTGCTAACAAGAAGGGTGCCTGGGTGGCTCAGTTGGTTGAGCGTCTACCTTCAGCTCAGGTCATGATCCCAGGGTCCTGGGAATTGAGTCCTGCATCAGGCTCCCTGCTTAGTGGGGAGCCTGAGTCTCCCTCTCCCTCCGCCTGCTGCTACCCCTGCTTGTGCTCTGTCAAATAAGTAAAATCTTAAAAAAGGAAAGAAAAGAAAACCTTAAAGACTCCACCAAAAAACTGCTAGAACTGATAATTTATCAGAACTCAGTAAGGTTGCAGTATATAAAATCAATGTGTAGAAATCTGTTGCATTTCTGTACACCAATAATGAAGCAGGAGAAAGAGAAATTAAGAAAATGATTCCATTTACAATAAAAGGTACCTAGAAATAAATCTAACCAAAGAGGCAAAAGACCTGTACTCTGAAAACTATAAAACACTGATGAAAGAAATTGAAGATGACACAAAGAAATAGAAAGATATTCCTTATTCATGGGTTGGAAAAAACAAATATTGTTAAAATGTTTGTATTACCCAAAGCAATCCACACATTTAATGTGATTCCTACCAAAATACTGAGAACATTTTTCATAGAACTAGAAGGAAAAATCCTAAAATTTATATGGAACCACAAAAAAATCCTGACCAGACAAAGCAATCATGGAAAAAACAAAACAAAACAAAACAAAAAAGCAAAGCTGGAGGTATCCAATTCTAGATTTCAAGTTATACTACCAAGGTGTAATAATCAAGAGTATGGTACTGGCACAAAATACACATAGCTCAATGGAACAGTATAGAAAGCTGAGAAACAAACCCACAATTATATAGACAATTCACCTTTGACAAAAGAGACAAGAATATGTAATGGGAAGAAGATAGTCTCTTCAAATGGTATTAGGAATACTGGACAGCTATGGACAATAGAATGATCCTGGATTACTTACACAAAAATAAACTCAATGAATTAAAGACCTAAATGTGAGACCTGAAACCATTAACATTTTAGAAGAGAGCACAGGCAGTAATTTCTCTGACATCAGCTGTAGCAACATTTTTCTAGATACAGAGCAAAGGAAATAAAAAATAAGCTATTGGGATTACATCAAAATAAAGAGCTTGTGTACAGTGAAGGAAACAATCAACAGAACTAAAAGGCAACCTACTGATTGGGAGAACATATTTTCAAGTGACATATCCAATAAAGGGTTTGAATAAAAAGTATATAAAGAACAGATACTACGCAATTCCCCAAAACCAAATAATCCAACTACCAAATAGGCAGAAGACATGAAAAGACATTTCTCCAAAGAAGACATACAGATAGCCAACAGACACATGAAAAGATGCTCAACATCACCCATCATCAGGTAAATACAAATCAAGAAGCTATCACCTCACACCTGTCAGAATGGCTAAAATAAAAAACACAGGAAATAATAAGTGTTGGTGAGGATGTGGAGAAAAAGGAACCCTCCTGCACTATTGGTGGGAATGCAAACTAGAGTAGCCATTGTGGAAAATAGTATGGGGGTTCCTCAAAAAATTAAAATAGAGCTACCTAATTAAAAAATTAAAAATAGAGCTATCCTAGGATCCAGGAATTGCACAACTGGGTATTTGCCCTGAAAACACAAAAACACTAATTCAAAGGGTACATGCACCCCTATGTTTATAGCAGCATTACTTTTAATAGTCAAACTATGAAAGCAGCCCAACTGTCCATCAGCTGATGAAGGATAAAAAAAGATGTGAGATATATACATACATTATATATGTATGTGTGTGTGTATGTATATATGTATATACATATATAAGAATATTATTCAGCCATAAAAAATTAAAATTTGCCATTTGCAACAATGGATGGAGCTAGAGAGTATAATGCTAAGTGAAGTCAGTCAGAGAGAGACAAATACCACATGATTTCACTCATAAGCGAAAATTAAGAAACAACAAAAAAAACAAGCAAAGGAAAAAGAGAGAGAGAGAGAGATGAACCAAGAAACAGACTCATAGCTATAGAGAAAAAAATGATGGTTACCTGCGAGGAGGTGGGAGGCGGGTAAAATAGGTAAAATAGACTATGGGGATTAAGGAGTGCACTTGTCACGATGAGTAGCAGGTGATGTATGCAATGGTTGAATCACTGTATTGTACACCCTAAACTAATAGGTATTTTATTCTTTTCCACAATTGTAAAATGGGACTGTTTTCTTATCTCTCTTTCTGCTACTTCATTATTAGTCTATATAAATGTTACCATTTTCTGGGTATTAATTTTGTATCCTGCAAATTTACTCAGTTCATTTAGTACTTCTAATAGATTTTTTGGTGGAGTCTTTAAGGTTTTCTATAAATAGTTTCATGTCATCTGCAAATAATGACAGTCTAATTTCTTCCTTACCAATATAGGTGCCTCATTTCTTTTTCTTGTCTGATTGCTGTGGCTAAGACTTCCAGTACTATGTTGAATACAAGTGGTGAGAGTGGACATTTTTGTCTTATTCCTGATCTTAGAGGAAAAGCCCTCAGTTTTTCACTTTTGAATATAATGTTGACTGTGGGTTTTCATATATGGCTTTTATTATATTGAGGTTTGTTCCCGCTAAACCCACTTTGTTGAGAGTTTTTAATGAACACGTATGTTCAATTAAGTCAACAAATTGAGAATTTATTAATATATCCCCTTTTTATTCTTATAGGCCATTAACATGCAGCTGGCTGATATAATGCTTAATGTACAGCGGATAATAAATCGCTACACTCTTGATGAGAATGTGCACTCTCGAAGAAAAATATCCATTACAGAATATAAGAAACGGAGAGTAAATTTCATGGAAAAAATAGTTACTTGTGCTAAGAATGTTGAAATTAGAGAAAAGACTCTTGTGTACATACTGGCCTGGTTGGAAGAATGGAGTAAGTTTCCAGGTGGCTCAAAGGAAAACCATGAAGTTAATGAAAAACTAGAGAAAAGGATCTATAAATTATAAAGGGTTAATCAGACTAAAGAAGACTAAGGAGGTTATTGAGAAAACAGTTATCCACTGCTTCAGCAAGCATAAAATAAGAAAAATATAGTCCTGCTCACTTAATGCCAGCTATTCTGGACTCCTTGCTTTTCTTCAAGCATGCCAGCATGCCCCTGCCCAGTGTCTTTATGCTTACTATTCCTTTGCCTGGAACACTGTCCACAAATAGGCATGTGGCTCATCCTCTGTTTATATCTCACTTTAAAATGATATGTTCTCTGACCATCTCCATTCCCTACTCCTTGACACTGTCCATTATTCTTTACTCTTTATTTTTGTCTATCGCATTTCTTACCATCTGACATACTATATAACTAATTTTTGTCTATCTCTTTCCACTAGAATGCAAGCAGTATGAAGTCAGGAAATTTAATATAGTGCTGTACCCTCAGCATCTAGAATAATACATGACAAAAGAGACATTGGTTGAATGAAAGAATGAATAACCTTAGAATATAAAAAAGGGAATGTCATTTAGTTGCAAGAAATATCATGTAATGAGGGTTTTAAAATACTAAATAACTTATGAAAGGAGTTAATTGGGTTTAGTTCCTCAATATTAAAGCACATGTTCACATTTCTAGATACCAGAGTATTATCATGTCCAAGATTTACTGTTCAGGTTTCTATTCCAAGTCTCTTTTTCATTTCTTCATAGAGAAAAACTTCAGAATAGCAATAAGTATGAGATACCTACATTCCCTAATACTATAATATGGAATAGTTAGACAATATTATAAACTTGTATAGTTATAATTATTTTTCTGCACAAAAGCTTTTTTTTTTTTTCTTTTTACTCTCTTCAAGATGCAATTTTGTCTGAGATGACTGCAATTGATATTGAGGAACACCACCACTGGATAGCACAAATGGAGCTTTTACCAGAAATGTTCAAAGCTATTGAGAACAATGTCAAGTTACTGTGTAGAATTAGTGTATTTTTGTTTGAAGAAAAGAAGAGACAAAGGAAAAAAACAAGTAAGGGTGCTTGAAGACATTGGAAACAGATTTGACTTTTTCTAAAAAATGGGTTTATTAAGGTACAACTTACATACCATAAAACTCACATATGTTAAGTGTACAATTCAATGACTTTTAGAAAATTTAGAGTTGTATAACTCTCACTACAATTCAATTTTAGAACATTTCCTTCATCCCATAAATATCCCTCACGCCAACTTGCAGTCAATCCTCATTCCCACTTCAGTCCCAGACATGCACCAATCTATTTAGTCTCAATAGGCTTGCCTTTTTTTGGATGTTTCATAAGATGGGATCATATTATATGCGTGTGTTTTTTTTTAAAGATTTTGTTTATTTATTTGTCAGAGAGAGAGAGGGAGAGAGAGCGAGCACAGGCAGACAGAATGGCAGGCAGAGGCAGAGGGAGAAGCAGGCTCCCTGACGAGCAAGGAGCCCGATGTGGGACTCAATCCCAGGACACTGGGATCATGAGCTGAGCCGAAGGCAGCTGCTTAACCCACTGAGCCATCCAGGCGTCCCATATTATATGTGTTTTTAAAAAATATCTGGTTTCAGTGCACCTGGGTGGCTCAGTGGGTTAAGCCTCTGCCTTCGGCTCAAGTCATGATCTCAAGGTCCTGGGATCGAGCCCCGCACTGGGCTCTCTGCTTAGCAGGGAGCCTGTTTCCCATCTCTCTCTGCCTGCCTCTCTGCCTGCTTGTGATCTCTCTCTCTCTCTCTGTCAAATAAATAAATAAAATATAAAAAAATAAAATATCTGGTTTCTTTTACTTAACATAATGGTTTTGAAATTCAGCCACGTTAAAGGATACCTTTGTGGTTTCCTTTTCTTTCTATTACCAATTGTATCTCACTATTTGCATATACCACATTTTGCTTACCTACTCACCAGTTCATGGACACTGGAATGTTTCCACATTTGACTTTTATGAATGCCGCTATGAAAACACTTGTATAAGTCTTTGTGTGGATGTATGTTTTCATTTCTTTTGGGTCGATACCCAGGAGTAGAATTTCTGGGTCATTTATCAATTGCTGGTAAGCTTATGCTTAACGTTTTAAGAAATTGTTAACTTATTGCCCAAGTGGCAACGCCATTTTACATTCCCATCAGCAATGTATTAAAGTTCTGGTTTCTCCACATCTTCAGTAACACTTGTGATGGTCTTTTTAGTATAACCTTTCTAAGAGGTGTGAAGTGGTATCCCATTGTGGTTTTAAATTGCATTTCCCTAAAGACTAATGATGTTGAGCATCTTTTCAGGTGCTTATTAGCCATTCTTACATTTATTTTTGATGAAATGTTTATTCAAATATTTACCTGTTTTTTGTTGAATTTTAAGAGTCCTTTATATATTCTGGATACAAGTCCTTTATCAGACATGTGACTTTTCAGTGTGCCTGGGTGGCTCAGTTTGTTAAGCATATGCCTTTGGCTTGGGTCATGATCCTAGGATCCTGGGAATGAGCATTGTATTGGGCTCCCTGCTCAGTGGGGAGTCTGCTTCTCCCTCTCCCTCTGCTCCTCCCACTGCGTGTGTTCTCACTCTCTTGCTCTCTCAAATAAATAGATAAAATCTTTTCAAAAATGTGATTTTCAAATATTTTCTCTCAATTTGTGGTTTGTCTTTTCACTTTCTTAATGGGGTCTTTGAAGCCCAATGGTGTTTGATTTTGATGAAGTCAAATCAATTTATCAATGTTTTCTTTTATGGATCATGGTTTTAGTGTTGTATTAAAAATTTTTATCAGTCAGTGTTCAACCAGAGAAGCAGAACCACTAGGAAATTATATATTATCTATCTACCCATTACAAGGTATTTTGGGGAATGTACTTTGCATTTTTTCAATCCTTTTAAATTTATCATTACTCACTTTATAGCATACCATATAGTCCATCCTGGCGAATGTTCTGTGTGTGCTTGAAAAGAATATATGTTTAGCTGTTGCTGGGTGGAGTTTCTATAGTTGATTTATATTGTTGTTTTAGTCTTCAAATATATCCTTGCTGATTTTCTGTCTAGCTGTTCTATTATAGAGAGTGGGATATTGAACTTTCCAACTATTATTATTGAGTTGTCTATTTCTCCCTTAATTCTGTCAGTTTTTGCTTCCTGTATTTTAAGGCTCTGTTATTGGGTGTATATTATCTTTATAATTGTGATAGCTTCTTGATGAACTGAGCTTATTATTATTATTATTATAAAATGTCCCTCATTGTCTCTAGAAACATTTGTTGTCTTAAGTCTATTGTGTTTGATATAAGTATATTCTCTCCAGCTCCCCTGTGGTTACTGTTCATAAGGTTGACTCAAAGATATGTTGCTTATGTGTTGTTTATAGTTGGATCCTGTCAGCTTCGAAATATATATATACACACACACAAATACATATATATATTTTAGTAAATTTAGTAAATTGAGTTTATAGCAAATTTAACAAAAAGTTAAGCATATATTATATATATTATAAATATATAGTAAATAAATAAATACACACACATACACACACATACACACACATAAAATTTGGCAATCTTTCACTTATGATTGGAATGTTTGATTCATTCAAATTTAATGTAATTATTGATATGGTTGGATTTATACCCACCACGTTCCTGTTTGTTCTTCATGTCTCATCTCTTCTGTTCCCCTGTTCTTCTTTTACTACCTTCTGTGTTAAACAAATATTTTTTATTGTTCCATCTTATTTATTTTTTTAAAGATTTTATTTATTTATTTGACAGACAGAGATCATAAGTAGGCAGAGAGGCAGGCAGAGGGTGAGAGAGAGGAGGAAGCAGGCTCCCTGCTAAGTAGAGAGCCTGATGTGGGGCTCGATCCCAGGACCCTGGGATCATGACCTGAGCGGAAGGCAGAGGCTTTAACCCACTGTGCCACCCAGGCACCCCTATTGTACCATTTTAATTCCATTTTCCTCCTATATTGTTGGAGTAATTTCCTTGTAGTTGCTCTAAGGGATTGCCGTATACATCATAAATTATCACAATTATCACTAAGATTAGTACTAACTTAATTCCAGCAAAATATAGAATCTTTGCTCCAATAGCTCCATTCTCTTCCCCTCCTTTGTGCTTTGTCATATATATTACATATATGTATCATAAGCCCAACAATATATGTACCATAAGCCCAACAATATAGTTTCATAATCATTGGTTTTTAAAAAAACATTTTTAAGAAGATTTTATTTATTTATTTGACAGAAATCACAAGTAGGCAGAGAGGCAGGCAGAGAGAGAGGGGGAAGCAGGCTTTTTGATGGCTGAGTACTATTCCATTGTATACATATATACCACAACTTCGTTATCCACTCATCAGTTGACAGAGATTTGGGCTCTTTCCATAATTTGGCTATTGTCAATAATGCTGCAATAAACATCATGGTGCATGTGCCCCTTCAAATCACTATTTTTGTATCCTTTGGGTAAGTGCCTAGTAGTAGAGTTGCTGGATAGTAGGGTAGTTCTATTTTTAAGTTTTTGAGGAACTTCTATACTGTTTTCCAGAGTGGCTTCACCAGTTTGCAATTCTCTAATGACAGACAACACTGAGCATCTTTTCATATCCTTAGTTGTCATCTGTATGTCTTATTTCTTATCTTCATTTAAAAAGTTAATTTTACATGCATGGTACTTTGAAAAAAAATTATTTCAGGGAATGGATGTAATAGACATTCCATAACACATTTAGAGAAGTGTTGAAAACACATGCATTAACTATGGATATATAAGTGTTCACTTGCAAGTAACTTTGACAGGAATGTGTTATTTCCATGAATAATGTAGTATATTTAGAGAACTGTTTAAAAACATATGTAATGGGGTGCCTGGGTGGCTCAGTAGGTTAAAGCCTCTGCCTTCAGCTCAGGTCATGATCCAAGGGTCCTGGGATCGAGCCCTGCATCGGGCTCTCTGCTCAGCAGGGAGCCTGCTCCCCCACCACCTGCCCCTCTGCCTACTTGTGATCTCTCTCTGTCAAATAAATAAATAAATAAAATCTTTAAAAAAAAAAGGATGGTTATAAGAGCTGTATATGCATACTACTTTGAGAAGGGTGTTATTTCAGGGAATGGATGTAATAGAAATCTGTAATGCATTTTGGGAAGTGTTAAAAGACATATGCAATGAGGATGTTATGAGAGTTGCATGTGCATGCTACTTTGGGAAAAGTGTTATTTCAGGGAATGGATGTCTTACTTTCATTTTTTGAAGAGTAGTTGTCCTGGATATAGAATTCTTGGTTAGCAGAATTATTCTTTCAGCACTTTGAATCTGTCATCTCACTGTTTTCTAGCTTCTATTGTTTCTAATAAGTAGTAAGCTGTTAAACTGACTATGGTTCCCCTGTACTTTGATGTTTGAGTCTCCTTTGATTGTGATGTCTTTTTATTTTTATTTTTATTTATTTATTTATTTATTTATTTATTTTTGCTTTAAAGACTCTTTGTGTAGCTTTCAATAATTTGACTATGATGTATCCAAGTATGGATTTTTTTTTAAGATTTTATTTATTTATTTGACAGACAGAGATCACAAGTAGGCAGAGAGGCAGGTAGAGAGAGAAAGAGGAGGAAGCAGGCTCCCCGCTGAGCAGAGAGCCCAATGCGATGCGGGGCTTGATCCCAGGATCCTAAACCATGACCTAAGCTAAAGGCAGAGGCTTTAACCCACTGAGCCATCCAGGCACCCCTGGTATGGATCTTTTTAATGTTTATCTTCCTTACAGTTCAATGAGCCTCTTGAATGTGAGGATTAATGTTTTTCATCAAATTTGAGATGATTTGGCCATTATTTTTCCCCAATATGTTTTTTAAGATTGGGGGGGTAGAGGGAGAGGAAGAAGCAAATGCTCCCCCTGAATGGGGAGTCTGATGCAGGGCTCAACCCTAGGATTCTGAGATCATGACCTGAGCTGAACGCAGATGCTTAACCAACAGAGCTACCCAGAAACCCATACTTCCTCAATATTTTTAATGCACTCCCCCTTCTTCTGGGACTTCTATCACTTGTACAATAGTATGTTTGATGGTGTCCCACAGGTCTTTGAGGCTTTGTTCATTTTTTAAAAATTCTTTTTCCTCCCTGGTCTTCAGATTAGACAATCTTTACTAATCTGGTGTCAAATTTGCTGGTTATTTTCTTCTGCCATTTCAAATCTACTATTGGGCCCTTTTGGTAAATTTTTCATTTCAATTATTGCACTTTGCAAGTCTGAATTTTCCACTTGGTTTTTCTCATTTCCATCTCTTTACTGATGTGCTCTATTTGATGATAATTGCCACTGTATTTTTCCTTTATTTTAAAATTTGGTTTCCTTTAGTTCTTTGAACATAGTTATAATTCTCCTTTCAAAGTCTTTTTCTGGTAAGTTCAACATCTGCTCCCCTCCCAATCCCTGAGAAAATTTCTACTGACAGCTTTTATCCTCTGTGTATAGGTTGTACTTTTGTTTCTCTGCATGCTCCTTTTATGTTAAAAACTGAGCATTTTAGGGGCACCTGGGTGGCTCAGTCAATTAAGTGCCTGACTCTTTTTGATTTCACCTCAAATCATGATCTCAGGGTTGTGAGACCAAGCACCATGTCAGGCTCCTCACTGGGCAGGGAGCCTGCCTGAGAGTCTCTCCCTTTGACCCTCCCCGCCTCTAAAAAAATGTGGACATTTTAGATAACATATTATAACAACTTTACTTTTTAAATTTTTTTAGATTTTATTTGTTTATTTGAGAGACAGAGAGAGAGAGCATGAGCAGGAGGTGGGGGCAGAGGGAGAAGCAGGCTCCCCGCTGACGAGGGAGCCCAATGCCGGGCTTGATCTCAGCACACTGAGGTCACCACCGGGGCCGAAGGCAGACAGACATTCCACTGACTGAGCAACCCAGGTGCCCATTATAGCAACTTTAGATTCTGATTTTCCCTATAACCTCCAGGGTTTCGTTTTGTCACTTTTTTGGTTTGTTTTTTAGTAACTTCCCTAGAATTCAGTGGAGTCTGTCTCCCCAACAACGTGCAGTCACTGATATCACTGCTCAGTTGTTCTTTTATTCTTTTTGTTTTTATTTTAAGGCCTGAATTCCTAGGGGTCACTTTTGGGTCATCATAGCTCAGTGGTCAATAATTGGCCAATGATTAGGGATCCTGACTGATTCAGTAAATCTTCTATTCTTTGCTAATGGGTCTGTGTATGGGTTAAGGAAGTATTGTTTTAGATGCCCCTAAGCATGTTTTTTTCCCTGCTTTATTCCACAACAAATCAGCTCCTTTAGGTAGTAGAGTTGTCAATCTGTTGAGCCCGCCTTGCTTTAGTAGGACACCCAGGCCACTGGCTGGGGGAGTTAGAGACAGAAGAAGCTCCAGGCTAAAAACATCACAGACTTCCCCCATTCTTACTTAAGTTTAGTAATTTTTCTTGAATAAATTCTTACCAAATTGTCGTATGCCTTTGGTCAATTTCCAAAGTCCTAAAATGGTTGGTTTTGGCAGGTTTGCTAAGCTTTATCATTGCTTTTTTTGGAGGGGAAAATGTGTGGAGTTTCTCATTTAGCCATTCTGGAAACCCCTTCAAAGGTTTGACTTTTGTCTGCTCTTTTTTGACTCTTCTGAAAGAATCAAGATTAAGTGTGGTTCAGAAAAGTGAGGAAAGACAGAAACCCAAGAAAGAAAATGGAAAGCACCAAGCATAATCAAAGCCAAAGGAAAGTTTTGTTATAGCTAAACCCAAACTTGTAACTGAAGGTAAATTGAGATTACAAATAAAGAATAAAGACTAAACTTTGGAAGCGAAAGTTTTAGGTGATTGTGGGGAAAGAGTTATTCTTTTAAAAATAATACTATTTATTTTGGAGGGAAAGCTTTTATTTTATTTTTTTTTTTTAAGATTTTATTTTTAAGTGATTTCTATACCCAATGTGGGGCTCAAACTCACAGCTCCAAGATCAGGTCACACTCTCTACAGACTGGACCAGTCAGGTGCCCCAGGGGAACCAAGGCTTTCTGACGAATCTTTATCTTATAGCTATCTATTATTTTGGCTAAATTCCTTAGGTTTTAGCAAAGATAGAGCACAACACAGAACAAGAAATGCAATCTTATTATTTTATATTTTATGTTTTTTTTTTTCCTTTAGCATCTAGAAGTACTCTATGGAAATCTTGGAAAGAAAGAGTTATAAAGCGACCTGCAACAGCTCATGCTTTAAGACCAGATCAGATGATCAGTGATGAATTTGCAACAAATACAAAGGTTTCAGAAATCCAAGATATGCTACAGGAACTCATAAACACTATGATGTTCAATAAATTGGAAAACAATGCTATTAAATATATAGCATCAACAATAATAAACCTTTCCAAGGCTTTGGGTATAATAAATGATGAACTAAAAATTTTTAACCTTCAGAGTGCCAATATGTGTATAAGTGAGACAAGTGAAAAAGAAAAAGAGCTCTCCCTGAAGATAATGCGAGAGCTCAGTGAAAAAAATGAAATGCTTCAGCAGAAACTTCAAGAAGCAGAAGAAAAATATGAACAATTTATTCGGTCCAAAATTGTTGTAGAACCCCAAGTAGGTACAGCATTACCCACATCAATCTTGAAAGTGTTGCCTGAGCTTTCTTCACAATCATCCACTAGCAAAACTGACAAAGAAGACAATATGGACGATATTTTGGTTAAAGAACTTGAAGATATTACAGATGAGGCCCAAACAAAAGGGACCAAAGGCTTGGGGATCAAGTGGGACTCAACTATTTCATATAGAGCCCCAGCTGAAATGACTCCAGATTTAACTGAAGAGCAATATCCTTCACTTAAAAAAAAGCAAAGAGGGTCTTCTGAAGGTATCACCGAAGATAAGATATCACAGAAGAAAGGTGATGTCTATAGGAAAGATGGGACTGACCAGTATCAATCACAGGGAAAAAAGCAAACTAAAGGCCCATATATGCATGAGACTTCTGGATTTAATGTGAGTGATGATAAAGGTAAAGAAAAAGACTCAGAGACCAAACTTGATTACCATTTGGAGCTACAGTCACTGGAAAAGAAGAGAAAAGAAATAAAATCCTTTTCTGAGGACAAATCAAAGTCATCCACTGAATCAAGAAAATCAAGAAGTGATCATGTCCCTGCTGATTACCCTTCTACTGACACAAAAAGCCAAATTGGCAGAAATGGAACAAGTAGTTTATGGGAACAATTCAGGAAGCTCAAACCTGAGTATTCACATTACAAAAGCCAGATTTCTTCAGAGAGTAAAGAGGAATCTACCACTGAGTCAATGGACAAAGAGAGCAAAAGTGAGACCAGCAGCCAAGCAGAGCAATTTGGGTTTACCCAACTTGGTTATTCCTCTGAGAAAGTGAAAACAAAAGGAAAGAAACACCATGTCTCTCCAGGAACCACCACAAGCAAAGAGGGAAAACTTGAAGAGGACATATTAGTCACCAAGAAAGTCAAGTCTCATAGACCTGTGAAGCCCAAATCTAGGGTAACAGAAGAGACTTCAGAATCTACCAGAGTTCTAGGAAGTCTAGATGGCAGAAGTGAAGAGAGTAACCTAGAAGAATTTCAAAAAGCCGTAATGGCTTTCCTAAAAGAGAAAATTGATAACGTAGGAAAGCCTTTAGATAAAAAGACTGTGCCAAAAGAGGAATTATTAAAAACACCAGAGGCTGAAAAATTAGGAATCATAAGGGAAAAAATAGAGGAATATTTCCAAAACGTAGGTGAAACTGTGACAAAAACCTTGAGGAAGTACAAAGATATAAAAAGTGCAGGACAGGCTGGAGAGAAATCTTTGAAACAAAAAAAAGAAGTCTCATTTATGCCAGGATTGCATTTTCAGAAGCCCACTAGTGCAAAGTCTGAAATTAGCACCTTACTGTCATCTAAGAGCAAGGATCCACTAACTGACAATTTAATACAAACGATCTTGGCTGAACTAGAAGGGAAAAGAGATGCTCTAGTGGCCTCAACGGTAGGGAGAGACGGCAAGGAAAGGCAAAAACAAAGGCGGCAGAAACATTTGCAAGAAGGTCCAGAAAAAATAGTTGGTAAGCGTCTCAAACACCAGTTGCAAGAAGGAAGTTTCTGGGAGAAACTGCAGGAGGAAGAGTCATGGCTCCAGAGGAAGGGAGGAAAGCAAGGACAACGGAAGCAGAAACAGTGGCAGAAAATGTGGAAGGAACAGCAAAAACAGAGGATGCAAAAGCAGACTGAGCAAGATGAGGAGCAAACGCAAAGAGAAGAGGAAGATTATCAGAAGCCAAAACAGCAGCAGCTGGAAGCATGGGATAAAAAAATGGAAAAACAAGTGGTGCCCCTGGAGAAGGAGAAGGGACAGCAGAAGAGGGATGCTCAGAAGGAAGTGAGATATCAGGAGCTGGAAATAAATTGGGAGAAAGAGGAGAAGCAGGAGCCATGGAGAAATGTAGAGGACCATGAAAGACAGAGGCAGAAAGAAACAAAGGATCAGATGAAGATTAAGGAGATAAACTCTGAAGAACAAGAAAAGATGTTCGGCCAAACTTCAATGACATTGTCTCCCCCATGGAAGAGCATACAGAAACTAGCACCCCAGTTACATCAAAGAAAAGAGTTCCAGAGTCATCTTAAGGCATTAGACATTCTTGCTGATGGGAAGCACCCTATACCAATCACTCCTTCTCCTTCCACACAATCGCCCTCACCCAAGGCCATTCCAGTTTCTGGACAGTCTCCCACAAAGTTCCTCACTCTAACTCCTAAACAGGCCCAGGCACTGGGGATCAGTCTCACCACTGAGGAGGCCAAGGCACTGGGCATCACTATCACCTCTCAGCAGGCCCAGGAACTGGGGATCACCCTCACAGATGAGCAGGCACAGACACAGGGGATAACTCTCACCCCTCAGCAGGCCCAAGAACTGGGGTTCACCCTAACTGATGAGCAGGCACAGGGGATCACTCTCACCCCTGAACAGGCCCAGGCACTGGGGAACACACTCATTCCCCAGCAGGCCCAGAAACTGGGATTCACCCTCACTGATGAGCAGGCACAGACAAAGGGGATGACTCTCACCCCTCAGGAGGCCCAGGCACTGGGGATCACACTCACCCCCGAACAGGCCCAAGCACAGGGGATCACTCTCACTCCCCAGCAGGC